>NC_074678.1:23271006-23283506 GCF_029448725.1 Salvelinus fontinalis | reverse complement strand
CCTACACACACACACTGGACTCTACCTACACACACACACACGCACACTAGACTCTACCTACACACACTGGACTCTAAATCCCCCCCCCCACCCACACACTGAACTCTACCCACAAACACTGGGCTCTACCTACACACACTGCACTCTACCTACACACACTGCACTCTACCTACACACACATACACACTGGACTCTACCCACACACACACACTGGACTCTACCTACACACACACACTAGACTATACCCACACACACACTGGAATCTACCCCTCCCCCCCACACTGGAATCTACCCCACACACAAACACACAGGACAATACCCCCCCCCCCCGCACACACACACTTGACGCTACCCCCACACACACAAACTGGACTCTACCCAGCCACACACACACTACACTCTACCCACACACACACACACTGGACTCTACCAACCCACCCACATACACATACACACACACTGGAAATTACCAACCCACACACACACACCCACCCACACACACACACACACACACACTGGACTCTACCTACACACACACTGGGCTCTACCTACACACACACTGCACTCTACCCACACACACACACACACTGGACTCTCCCCCCCCCCCCCCCCCCCCACACACACACTGGACTCTACCCACACACACACACACATACACACACGACTCTACCCACACACACACTGGACTCTACCCAAACACACACACACACAAACACACACACACACACTGGACTCTACCCACACACACACACACACACTGGACTCTACCCACACACACACACTGGACTCTACCCACACACACACACACACTGAACCCTACCCACACACTGGACTCTACCCACCCACACACACTGGACTCTACCCACACAAACACACGCACACTGGACACTACCTACACACACACTGAACTCTACCTACACACACGGGACTCTACCCACACAAACACACAGGACTCTACCACCCTACACACACACTGGACTCTACCCACACACACACACGACTCTACACACACACACACACACACACACACACACACACACACACACACACACACACACACACACACACACACACACACACACACACACACACACACACACACACACACAGGACTCTACCTACACACACACACTGGACTCTACCTATACACACACGCACACTAGACTCTACCTACACACACTGGACTCTAAATCCCCCCCCCCCCACACACACACACACTGAACTCTACCCACACACACTGGGCTCTACCTACACACACACACTGGACTCTACCCACACACACACACACTGGACTTTACACACACACACACTGACTGGACTTTACACACACACGCACACACTGGACTTTACACACACGACTCTACCCACACACACACACTGGACTTTACCCACACACACACACTCACACACACACACTTCAGGTCTCAAGCGTTTGTCCCTGTCAGCCAGGTCAAAGGGTGATAAAGAGCTGTGGAGGAGAGAGGAGGGGAGGTCACAATGTAATTTACATTTACGTCATTTGGCAGACGCTCTTATCCAGATCCATTTACAGGAGCAATTAGGGTTAAGTGCCTTGCTCAAGGACACATCGATAGATTTTCACCTAGTTGGCTCGGGGATATAAACCTTTCAGTTCCAACAAATTAGAGTGGAGACACTTCAGAGAGAGAACTGTCTACACTGCCCAACCAATACCACCACTATGACAAGGTCACTTTGTAAAGCCAAAACTTTCGCAGGCCAGAAGGGGAGTTCAGTCTGAGCTCAGAATAGAGAGAGACACCGAACCTTCTGTTTTAATTGTCTGACTGTTCCTGTCAATATTGAGTCTCTTTCACTTATCTCTCTTTCTCTCCCTCCCTCAGAAGCTGCCTCGTTCTCAAACTATTCAGCTACACAGTTACCAAACAAACTTTTATATTGTTCTAAACAAAAACTAAAACAGAGAAAAACATTGACTTTATGAAGACTGGACATCTGTTACAACAAAAGACTGTTTCATCCTCCCATTTTTCCCACAATATGGAAGCACTTAAAACTTCTCTGGGATATGTGGGACGGTAGCGTCCCACCTAACCAACAGCCAGTGAAATTGCAGGGCGCCAAATTCAAAACAACAGAAATCTCATAATTAAAATTCCTCAAACATACAAGTATTATACACCATTTTAAAGATAAACTTCTCGTTAATCCAGCCAAAGTGTCTGATTTCAAAAAGGATTTATGGCGAAAGCACACCTTGCGATTATGTTAGCTCAGTACATAGCCACAGAAAAACACAGCCATTTTTCCAGCCAAAGAGAGGAGTAACAAAAAGCAGAAATGGAGTTAAAATGAATCACTAACCTTTGATGATCTTCATCAGATGACACTCATAGGACTTCATGTTACACAATACCTGTATGTTTTGTTCGGTAAAGTGCATATTTATATCCAAAAATCTGAGTTTAGGCGGGACGCTACTGTCTCACTTGGCCAAAAGCCAGAGAAAATGCTGTGCGCCAAATTCAAATAAAATACTATAAAAATCAAACTTTCATTAAATCACACATGAAAGATACCAAATTAAAGCTACACATGTTGTGAATCCAGCCCACATGTCTGATTTCAAATAGGCTTTTCGGCGAAAGCACACCAAACAATTATGTTAGGTCAGTACATAGCCACAGAAAAACACAGCCATTTTCCCAGCCAAAGATAGGAGTCACAAAAAGCAGAAATAGAGATAAAATTAATTACTAACCTTTGATGATCTTCATCAGATGACACTCATAGGACATCATGTTACACAATACATGTATGTTTTGTTCAATAATGTGCATATTTATATCCACAAATCTCGGTTTACATTGGCGCCATGTTCAGAAATGCCTCCAAAATATCCGGAGAAATTGCAGAGGGCCATGTCAAATAACAGAAATTCTCATCATAAACTTTGATGAAAGATACATGTTTTACATAGAATTAAAGATACACTTGTTCTTAATGCAACCGCTGTCAGATTTAAAAAAACTTTACGGAAAAAGCACACCATGCAATAATCTGAGACGGCGCTCAGATATAACAACATTTCTCCGCCATGTTGGAGTACGAAATACGAAATGACATCATAAATATTCCCTTACCTTTGATCTTCATCAGAATGCACTCCCAGGAATCCTACTTCCACAATAAATCGTTGTTTTGTTCGATAATGTCCATTACTTATGTCCAAGTAGCTACTTTTGCTAGCATGTTTAGTACACATGTCCAAACACTCGCGCAGATCCAAGCGAACGTTGGACGAAAACTTCAAAAAGTTATATTACAGGTTGAATAAACTTGTCAAACTAAGTAGAGAATCAATCTTTAGGATGTTGTTTTCATAAATATTAAATAACGTTCCAACCGGAGAATTCCTTTGTGTCTACAGAAGTAATGGAACGCAAGGCGATATCATTTGGAATGCACGTGACCAAGAACTGGCACTCTGCCAGACCACTGACTGAAAAACCTCCCATCCGGCCCACATCACAGTAGAGGCTTCATTCAACGTTCTACAGACTGTTGACATCTAGTGGAAGGCGTAGGAAGTGCAAACAGATCCATATCTTACTGGGATTTGAATAGGCGATGAGTTTAAAATCGACCAGCCTCAGAATTCTCACTTCCTGTTTGGATTTTTTCTCAGGTAAATGCCTGCCATATGAGTTCTGTTATACTCACAGACATCATTCAAACAGTTTTAGAAACGTCAGAGTGTTTTCTATCCAATAGTAATAATAATATGTATATATTGGCATCTGGGACAGAGTAGGAGGCAGTTCACTCTGGGCACACTATTCATCCAAAAGTGAAAATGCTGCCCCCTATCACAAAGAAGTTAAAGTTTGTCATCCCTCTCTTTCTTGTCTGTCATTATGAACCGACTCAATTCTCTCTGTAGGGTCCTGGGATGGAGGGATGGAGAAGGAGGGAGGGATGGAGAGAAGGACACATGAAAGAGAAATGGATTGGGGGTAATATCGTCTGCAGACTGTGTGTGGGTGTATGATAAACAGACTAGCAGCAGCGTAAATCAAGATTGTATGTGAGTGTGTGTAGAGTCAGTATAAATGTGTGTCCATGCTATGTGTGTATTGGAGTGTCAGTGTGCTTGAGTGTGTAGAGTCCTGTGAGTGTGTAGAGTCCTGTGAGTGTGTAGAGTCCTGTGAGTGTGTAGAGTCCTGTGAGTGTGTAGAGTCCTGTGAGTGTGTAGAGTCCTGTGAGTGTGTAGAGTCCTGTGAGTGTGTAGAGTCCTGTGAGTGTGTAGAGTCCTGTGAGTGTGCAAGTGTCAGCTCAGATAGTCGTGTAGACATGTATCCATTCTGTTAGGATGGATGGAATTGACTTCCTTCAAACTGCACGCAGAGACATACAAATGGTATCCATGAGTTCGTCTGACTCTGGGTAAGTATCCCAAAATACCAAAGTATCTCTTGAAGACGTGGGGATTACAGACTGGGACAAGGAGAGGTTGAAAATGACAGTGAATATACCTGCCAGCTGATCTGCGCATTCTCTGAGAAGAGTCCTGTGAGTGTGTAGAGTCCTGTGAGTGTGTAGAATCCTGTGAGTGTGTAGAGTCCTGTGAGTGTGTAGAGTCCTGTGAGTCCTGTGAGTCCTGTGAGTGTGTAGAGTCCTCAGTCCTCAGCTGTCCCCTGGAACGCGGCCTTGTGAGTGTTGACCTGATTAAAGACCGTACTCACGTCGGCCTCGGACAGTGAGATCCCCTAGTTCTCTAGTTCGATGGGGGCCCTCACGCACGGTATGGTGTTGTTATTGTCGAAGTGTGCATAAAATGTGTTGAGTTCGTCTGGTAGAGAGGCATCGTTGGTGTGTGTGTGGGTGAGAGTATGTGCGTGACATATGGGACGTTTCGATATGTGCAAATTCTGTGCGGAGAGCAACTGTTGCTATGGAGACGAGTTACTGGTGCGGTCAAACAACCACATGAACAGTCTGGGAGAGACCACTACACACACACAAACACACTTTAGTTCATCAGTCTAACCTGGAGACCGGGTATACATAAACACATCACAAAATAATTGTCATTAAATTCTTATGGGTCTTTTCTCTCTCTCTCTCTTTCTCAGTCTTTCTCTCTCTCCTGTCAGACACAGAGGTCATTTAGAGGTCTGAACATTAGAGATACGGTAAATGTTTCCACAGTCGAGAGCTAGGAACAGAACGAGAGAGGCAGCAGATATGAGGCAGCAGCCTGCAGTCATAGTGATGTTGGCAGCCATGGGATCCCTCATTTAGGCTTAATGGTCCTCAGCTGTCCCACTGTCACTGTTTTATTATCACCCGGAGTGTGTGTCTATGTAAGTGTGTGTGTCCACTGTAACAGCTTTATCACCCTCTCTGGCAGAGACAGCCTGCGATTGTAACAGCATACTAACTACCAGCCCAGCGGGGGAGGAGCGGAACGGAGGGGGGAGACAGCTCTCATTTATTAGGCCTGAAAACACTACTGAAACAAAGATAGGGAGAGGGGGGAGAAAGCGAGAGAGAGGGGGATGGGGACAGAGGTGAAGTTAGAGATAGAGGATGAAGAAGGAGAGGTGGAGAGGTTAAGTGTATAATAGGTTTCTGGGTCAGTCCTCTATATGGAGTAGCAGACTGGATCTGAAACCTGAAAATACATGGAGATCATAGAGCAGTGCAGGCCTATGACACACACACACACAGGAGGGAAATATGAAAACACAACAGATTTCCATATCCCCTAGAGCAGGGGTAAGCTACCATGTTCCTGGAGAGTCACAGGGTATATAGGATGTTGCTTTAACCAACCTGGAAGACTTCACCTGGTCTCTTACCCCTGGTACCCCTAACACTGTTTCTACAGGGTTCACAGCAGACAGACTGGCTATGGGTGGAAGACAGTTGGAACAAATACTATTACATTTTTCTTTCATCGACCTCATATGTGTGTTGTGTGTGGGGGGGATGTGTAAGTGGGAACACAACAACGTGTGTTGTGTGTGGGGGGGGTGTGTGTAAGTGGGAACACAACAACATGTGTTGTGTGTGGGGGGATGTGTAAGTGGGAACACAACAACATGTGCTGTGTGTGGGGGGATGTGTAAGTGGGAACACAACAACATGTGTTGTGTGTGGGGGGGGGGGGGGTGTAAGTGGGAACACAACAACATGTGTTGTGTGTGGGGGGGGGGGGGGTGTAAGTGGGAACACAACAACGTGTGTTGTGTGTGGGGGGATGTGTAAGTGGGAACACAACAACATGTGTTGTGTATGGGGGGATGTGTAAGTGGTAACACAACAACGTGTGTTGTGTGTGGGGGGATGTGTAAGTGGTAACACAACAACATGTGTTGTGTGTGGGGGGATGTGTAAGTGGTAACACAACAACGTGTGTTGTGTGTGGGGGGGGTGTAAGTGGGAACACAACAACATGTGTTGTGTGTGGGGGGATGTGTAAGTGGTAACACAACAACGTGTGTTGTGTGTGGGGGGATGTGTAAGTGGGAACACAACAACGTGTGTTGTGTGTGGGGGGATGTGTAAGTGGTAACACAACAACGTGTGTTGTGTGTGGGGGGATGTGTAAGTGGGAACACAACAACGTGTGTTGTGTGTGGGGGGATGTGTAAGTGGTAACACAACAACGTGTGTTGTGTGTGGGGGGATGTGTAAGTGGGAACACAACAACGTGTGTTGTGTGTGGGGGGGATGTGTAAGTGGTAACACAACAACGTGTGTTGTGTGTGGGGGGATGTGTAAGTGGGAACACAACAACGTGTGTTGTGTGTGGGGGAATGTGTAAGTGGGAACACAACAACGTGTGTTGTGTGTGGGGGGGATGTGTAAGTGGGAACACAACAACATATGTTGTGTGTGGGGGGATGTGTAAGTGGGAACACAGCAACATATGTTGTGTGTGGGGGGATGTGTAAGTGGGAACACAACAACGTGTGTTGCGTGTGGGGGGATGTGTAAGTGGGAACACAGCAACATGTGTTGTGTGTGGGGGGATGTGTAAGTGGGAACACAGCAACTTGTGTTGTGTGTGGGGGGGATGTGTAAGTGGGAACACAACAACGTGTGTTGTGTGTGGGGGGGATGTGTAAGTGGTAACACAGCAACATATGTTGTGTATGGGGGAATGTGTAAGTGGGAACACAACAACATATGTTGTGTATGGGGGGATGTGTAAGTGGGAACACAGCAACATATGTTGTGTATGGGGGAATGTGTAAGTGGGAACACAGCAACATATGTTGTGTATGGGGGGGATGTGTAAGTGGGAACAAAACAACATGTGTTGTGTGTGGGTGGATGTGTAAGTGGGAACACAACAACATGTGTTGTGTGTGGGGGGATGTGTAAGTGGGAACACAGCAACATATGTTGTGTGTGGGGGGGGGATGTGTAAGTGGGAACACAGCAACATATGTTGTGTGTGGGGGGGGATGTGTAAGTGGGAACACAGCAACTTGTGTTGTGTGTGGGGGGATGTGTAAGTGGGAACACAACAACGTGTGTTGTGTGTGGGGGAATGTGTAAGTGGGAACACAACAACGTGTGTTGTGTGTGGGGGGGATGTGTAAGTGGTAACACAACAACATGTGTTGTGTGTGGGGGATGTGTAAGTGGGAACACAACAACGTGTGTTGTGTGTGGGGGGGATGTGTAAGTGGGAACACAGCAACATATGTTGTGTGTGGGGGGATGTGTAAGTGGGAACACAGCAACATATGTTGTGTATAGGGGGGATGTGTAAGTGGGAACACAGCAACATATGTTGTGTATGGGGGGGATGTGTAAGTGGGAACACAGCAACATATGTTGTGTATTGGGGAATGTGTAAGTGGGAACACAACAACATATGTTGTGTATGGGGGGATGTGTAAGTGGGAACACAGCAACATATGTTGTGTATGGGGGAATGTGCAAGTGGGAACACAGCAACATATGTTGTGTATGGGGGAATGTGTAAGTGGGAACACAGCAACATATGTTGTGTATGGGGGAATGTGTAAGTGGGAACACAGCAACATATGTTGTGTGTGGTGGGAATGTGTAAGTGGGAACACAACAACATGTGTTGTGTATAGGGGGGATGTGTAAGTGGGAACACACCAACATGTGTTGTGTGTGGGGGGGATGTGTAAGTGGGAACACAGCAACATATGTTGTGTGTGGGGGGGATGTGTAAGTGGGAACACAGCAACATATGTTGTGTGTGGGGGGGATGTGTAAGTGGGAACACAACAACATGTGTTGTGTGTGGGGGGGATGTGTAAGTGGGAACACAGCAACATATGTTGTGTGTGGGGGGGATGTGTAAGTGGGAACACAACAACATGTGTTGTGTGTGGGGGGGATGTGTAAGTGGGAACACAACAACATATGTTGTGTGTGGGGGGGATGTGTAAGTGGGAACACAACAACATGTGTTGTGTGTGGGGGGGATGTGTAAGTGGGAACACAACAACATATGTTGTGTGTGGGGGGGGGGGGGTGTAAGTGGGAACACAGCAACATATGTTGTGTGTGGGGGGATGTGTAAGTGGGAACACAACAACATGTGTTGTGTGTGGGGGGGATGTGTAAGTGGGAACACAACAACATATGTTGTGTGTGGGGGGGGGGTGTGTAAGTGGGAACACAGCAACATATGTTGTGTGTGGGGGGGATGTGTAAGTGGGAACACAGCAACGTGTGTTGTGTGTGGGGGAATGTGTAAGTGGGAACACAGCAACATATGTTGTGTGTGGGGGGGGTGTGTAAGTGGGAACACAGCAACATATGTTGTGTACCTCCATAAATTGTTGTGTTAGTGTCAGTGACAGAGTGCCCGCTTTGGGACTCACACCTACTGTTTAGTGAACCACTGTGTGACTGATGGGCTGGGTCTGGGGGCGAGGACACATGGGTACGGATCATTTCAGAGCCATCTGTCTGGCGCTGAGCGAGATGGGCACACACACTGGCATCACCTCTGCCCCGACACCTGTACCCATACACCTGTTACCTACAGCTCAACACCTACCTTTGCACCTGAAGATGAACGATCAAATGACAGCACCGTAACACTTAACACAGGTAAGGATGAAGGCATCATGAAGGCCTTATGAAACATTATGAAGCAGTTATGAAGCATTATTACCTTTCCTCCTTGAGTCTCTCCTGACGCTGGGCCTGACAGCTGGCTGTAGCTCCGCCTCTGTTGACATCATCAGGCTCCGCTCCGCCGGCCCACCGGCCGCTTTGATCTGGTTCTGCTCCGGTCTGGCTACGAGGGTCCACTTCACAACGTCAGCGTCGATTGCGTGCGTGTTTGTGAGGGCGCCGTGTGTGTGTGTAGGCCCACAGGCTCATGGGAGAAGAAGGGGCTCTAGCCCTGACACAACATCCCACACACACTTACAGAGAGCTGGGGAAAAAAGAGAGAGATAAGAGAGAGATAAGCAAGGAGAGAGGGAGAGAAAGGGAGAGAGAGATAGTTAGTGCATGCATTATTTTGCAGCAGCACATCAATACAGAAGCTCTCCCATGAACACTATGGAGGAGACAGGGGCGATAGACATCCTTCCCTCCTCCCTGCCCTCTCCTTCTTAACAGTCTGTCCTCAACCCTCATGCCCTAATGCCCCGATGTACTCTTTGTCTATCTGTCTCCTGTGAGTTGATAATTGTCCATAATGGGGAACACAGGAAACCCACAGCATTCCTACAGCCAGAACACAAACAGAAGCACGCACACGCGCAAGCACAAATGCAAGCCAGAAACCGCTGACAATATTCTTTATCTGAGTGAAACATGCTGGAGATGTACTGTACTGTATGAATCACTCCAATTACTGCTATTATGATCACTCTGCCTCTGCAGAATGAAGGGAGAGAGACGAGAGCGATAGAGAGGGAGGAGAAAGGACACTAATGCAACCTCCAGCATATTCCCTCATCTTTCGTTCTTACTCTCCCTTTTCTCTACTAACTGAAAAGAGCTTCAGCTAGATATCCTTTATTTCTAACACTCTCCTTCATTTCTAACAGACTGTCCTTATTTCTAGCAGAATGTCCTTCATTTCTAGCAGACTGTCCTTATTTCTACCAGACTGTTCATAATTCTAGCAGACTGTTCATATTTCTAGCAGACTGTTCATATTTTTAGCAGAATGTCCTTCATTTCTAGCAGACTGTTCTTATTTCTAGCAGACTGTTCTTCATTTCTAGCAGACTGTTCTTATTTCTAGCAGACTGTTCTTCATTTCTAGCAGACTGTTCATATTTCTAGCAGACTGTTCATATTTCTAGCAGACTGTCCTTATTTCTAGCAGACTGTTCTTCATTTCTAGCAGATTGTCCTTATTTCTAGCAGACTGTCTTTTTTCTAGCAGACTGTCCTTATTTCTAGCAGACTGTCCTTTTTCTAGCAGACTGTTCATAGTTCTAGCAGGCTGTTCTTCATTTCTAGCAGATTGTCCTTATTTCTAGCAGACTGTCCTTATTTCTAGCAGACTGTCCTTTTTCTAGCAGACTGTTCATAGTTCTAGCAGGCTGTTCTTCATTTCTAGCAGATTGTCCTTATTTCTAGCAGACTGTCCTTTTTCTAGCAGACTGTTCATAGTTCTAGCAGACTGTTCTTCATTTCTAGCAGACTGTTCATATTTCTAGCAGACTGTCCTTCATTTCTAGCAGACTGTTCATATTTCTAGCAGACTGTTCTTCATTTCTAGCAGACTGTCCTTATTTCTAGCAGACTGTCCTTATTTCTAGCGGACTGTTCTTCATTTCTAGCAGACTGTTCTTCATTTCTAGCAGACTGTTCTTCATTTCTAGCAGACTGTCCTTATTTCTAGCAGACTGTCCTTATTTCTAGCAGACTGTCCTTCATTTCTAGCAGACTGTTCATATTTCTAGCAGACTGTTCTTCATTTCTAGCAGACTGTCCTTATTTCTAGCAGACTGTCCTTATTTCTAGCAGACTGTCCTTATTTCTAGCAGACTGTCATTTTTCTAGCAGACTGTTCATAGTTCTAGCAGACTGTTCTTCATTTCTAGCAGACTGTCCTTATTTCTAGCAGACTGTCCTTATTTCTAGCAGACTGTCCTTCATTTCTAGCAGACTGTTCATATTTCTAGCAGACTGTTCTTCATTTCTAGCAGACTGTCCTTTATTTCTAGCAGACTGTTCTTCATTTCTAGCAGACTGTCCTTATTTCTAGCAGACTGTTCATATTTCTAGCAGACTGTTCATATTTCTAGCAGATGTTCATATTTCTAGCAGATGTTCATATTTCTAGCAGATGTTCATATTTCTGCAGATGTTCATATTTCTAGCAGATGTTCATATTTCTAGCAGACTGTTCATATTTCTAGCAGACTGTTCATATTTTTAGCACACTGTCATTTATTTCTAGCAGACTGTCCTTATTTCTAGCAGACTGTCCTTATTTCTAGCAGACTGTCCTTATTTCTAGCAGACTGTCCTTTATTTCTAGCAGACTGTCCTTTATTTCTAGCAGACTGTCCTTTATTTCTAGCAGACTGTCCTTTATTTCTAGCAGACTGTCCTTATTTCTAGCAGACTGTCCTTTATTTCTAGCAGACTGTCCTTATTTCTAGCAGACTGTCCTTATTTCTAGCAGACTGTCCTTATTTCTAGCAGACTGTCATTATTTCTAGCAGACTGTCCTTTATTTCTAGCAGACTGTCCTTATTTCTAGCAGACTGTCCTTATTTCTAGCAGACTGTCATTATTTCTAGCAGACTGTCATTTATTTCTAGCAGACTTTCCTTGTTTCTAGCAGACTGTCCTTATTTCTAGCAGACTGTCATTATTTCTAGCAGACTGTCCTTTATTTTTTAGCAGACTGTCCTTATTTCTAGCAGACTGTCATTATTTCTAGCAGACTGTCCTTTATTTTTTAGCAGACTGTCCTTATTTCTAGCAGACTGTCCTTATTTCTAGCAGACTGTCCTTATTTCTAGCAGACTGTCCTTATTTCTAGCAGACTGTCCTTATTTCTAGCAGACTGTCCTTATTTCTAGCAGACTGTCATTATTTCTAGCAGACTGTCCTTATTTCTAGCAGACTGTCCTTATTTCTAGCAGACTGTCCTTATTTCTAGCAGACTGTCATTATTTCTAGCAGACTGTCATTATTTCTAGCAGACTGTCCTTATTTCTAGCAGACTGTCCTTATTTCTAGCAGACTGTCATTATTTCTAGCAGACTGTCATTATTTCTAGCAGACTGTCCTTATTTCTAGCAGACTGTCATTATTTCTAGCAGACTGTTCATATTTCTAGCAGACTGTCATTATTTCTAGCAGACTGTCCTTTATTTCTAGCAGACTGTCATTATTTCTAGCAGACTGTCCTTATTTCTAGCAGACTGTTTAGCTGTTGATCTCTCTGGTAATATTATCATTTGTTTGTAAGTATTGAAACCACCCTTCTCCTTGGGCGAAAGGCAGTGTGTTTATGAGTGAGCGCATGCCTG
>NC_074678.1:23151006-23266006 GCF_029448725.1 Salvelinus fontinalis | reverse complement strand
CCGGCACAGGGTGTCGATAGACTCCCAGTGGAGTTTTATTAAAAACTCTGGGGAATAATTGGACTGGATTTCTTTTGCGTGTTGCGTGAGTGAGTCGGGGTAGGAGAGTTGCCGATGAGCTGCCGTCGGACGGCTCTGACTCTCCTGCCCAAAAAAAGACTTAAGAACTGAAGGCCTGTTGCATTGCTCTGTGCGGGCTACAAGATATTTGCCAAGGTCCTCGCTAATAGACTCAAGTCCCTTCTGGACTACAGTACACAAGGACCAGACATATTGCGTACTGGGACGCTCAATCACGGACAACTTGTTCTTAATCAGGGACATGTTGGACTTGTCGAGAGGTTCTAATGTGAACTTTGGACTGGTCTCTTTTGATCAAGAGAAGGCTTTTGATAGAGTGGACCATGAGTATCTGTTTAATGTGATGTCTGTGTTTGGGTTTGGGGAAAGGCTTTTGACCTGTGTGAAGATGTTGTATCTTGGGGCGTCATGTATGGTCAGGGTGGAAGTGGGGCTCAGTAGGCCAGTCTGGGTGAGACGGGGCATTAGAGGGCATCCATGTCTATCGGGGCAGTTATATACACTATATACACTTTTTGGGCCTGCTACGCAGGAGACTGTGCTGGACAGGCATGGGTGTGTTGACAGGCATAGCAGTGTCAGCGTATGCAGATGACGTTTCTATGATGGTCAGGGATGGTCAGGATATGCAGGCACTAGAGACTAGTCTGAAGGTCTACGAGGAAGCTTTGTCAGCTAAGATAAACTGGGGTAAGAGCAAAGCTCTATTATGTGGGGCATGGGGGGATAGCTTCCAGGGGGCTCTGCTTCCAGGGGGTTTGCAGTGGGGTTATGAAGGGCTTAACATTTTCGGGGTGTATCTGGCCTCGGGGAGGTGGGTCAGGAAGAAGGGGCTGTCACAGGCAGTGGTGTCAAGACTCCTGTCCCAAGTGTCATATAGAGGGATGGTGCTGATAATCAACAACCTGGTGGCATCTTCCCTGTGGCATAAATTGGCTGTCCTCAACCCCCCTGTCGGTCTGCTTGCAGACCTGCAATGCAAGCTGGTGGACTTCTTTTGGTTGGGACATCACTGGCTGAAGGCAGCAGTGTTGTACATGACCGTCCACGAAGGAGGACAGGGCCTGGTGGAACTGGAGAGCAGGGTGGCTTCTTTCTGACTAAAGGCGGCGCAGAGACTGCTGTACCATACTGATATCGACTAGAGGGAACCAGCATGCGGGCTGCTGAGGAGAGCTGAGCAGATTAGGGTTGGACCGGGAGCTGTTCCTCGTGAAGCTGGAGAGGCTGAGTATAGCAAGTCTCTCAGAGTTTTACTCTGTGGTGCTGAGGACCTGGCAGCTATTAAGGCCCACATGAGAAGGGGATGTGGAGCCTGGGCTGTGGGTATGGGAGGAGCCTATCTTCCACAACCCAGCCATCCCTTTGAGATCGGTTCAGTCGGCCACCCTGCAGAGGCAACTGACGGCAGCAGGTTTACTAAGGCTGGGGGACCTGCGACTGCTGGGAGAGGAGGGGTGGAAAATCCCAGAAGTCCTGGCACAACAAACAGGAATAACGTCTCTTAGGCTGCTGGAGAGATTCCTGGAGGAGGTCCAGGAGGCACTGTCTGAGGCGTGAAGGGGGATGTTTAAGCGGCCAAAGAGGGAGGGGCCACCAATGTTTCCGCCACTGCAAGTGACGGCAGAGACTGGGGACTGGCAAGGGGGTCTGGAGGACTTGTTAGATTTTAACACTCCGAGTCTGGGGGAGTTTGAAGGGGTGGGAGGTAAAGCCCTCTACAACCTCTGCATTCAGGTAAGGAACATTAGGAGCCTAACAGGAGTAAAGGCACATCAGTGGCAGGAGGTATATGGGGCGGAGTTTTAGATGGAGGGGGCTCTACAAACCAGTACCAAAGAGGTCAGGGGACCTCCAGTGATGGGTTCTACATGGAGCCCTGGCCACTAACAGCTGTTTGGCACAGGTTGAACTGTTAGTCGGGCATGGGTGTCGTTTCTGTGTTATGAGTGAAACTGTGAAATATGTGTTTTCTGTGTGAGCTAGGTTAATGCCATTAATGTCTCTGTTAGAATGTCTGTGTAAGAGGTTGGGGGTGTGTTTACTGTTGATGTTTATAATGGGATACAGGTATTCAAATAAGGAGAAGGCCAAATGTGTTTTGTTGAATTGTCTGTTTGCGCAGGGAAAGTTGGCTATTTGGCTAACAAGGAGGAACAAGGTCAAACCCTTTACTTTATTTAATGGGATGGTCTCTGCCTACCTTAGGGTGGAATTTGAGTTCTATAAAATGATAAAAAGTGTGGAGATGTTTCAGGAGATATGATGTGTCGGTGGGCTGTCAGTATAGCTGGGGAAGACGTTTAAGATATACGGTTGTAGAAGTGGTGAGGTTATTGTGTAGTGTGGTGTTGTTTTGTGTCGTGGGGTAGAGGGAAAGGTGAGTATGGTACATGTATTCAGTGCAGGATATATTTTGGTGGTTAATTGTAAGGGGAGGGTGGTGAGGTTTTAATGAAATTAGAATGGTTCATTAAAAAAAAACTGTCGCTCTCTGTGTGTTTGTATTTTCGTATAAACCTGTTTTTGCTTTGTCATCATGGGGTATTGTATGTAGATTGAGGAGGGAAAAAAACAATTTAGGAAGCACGGCTTGGCAGGTCATGTTTCGGAGAACGCATGACTCGACCTTCGCCTCCCCCGAGCACGTTGGGGAGTTGCAGCGATGAGACAAGATCAGAATTGGAGAGAAAAAGGGGGTAAAATACGCAAAAAGAAGAAAGAAAAGAAAACACACACATACACGTCATTTAGCAACCGATCTTATGCAGAGCGACTTACAGTAGTGAGTGGATACATTTTCGTGCTGTGGGGCACACACACACATACACATACACACACACACACACACACACACACACAGAACCACCATAATCTGACCCTAGCTCCAAAGCAACAAAGCACAGAAAAATGTCACAGTGATGCAAATAACTCCAAGTTATTGTACCTACCAGCTACTACACCTTTCCTGAGAACTCCAGAAACCAGATGACTGTAGAGTATTACCACACAACCGCTACACTGCTGTACCCAGCCCAGACAGGGGGGAAAAGAGAGAGACAGACACCACACAGCCCAGGGAGAAAGGAGGAGAGGAGAGATGGAGGAGAGGAGAATGTCTGGGACTGTTAATTGGGGACTCATATGGCCTATCAGGTATCCAATCCAGGTCGTCTGTGTGTATCCAGACTGTGTTAGCCCACTGAACTAAAGTCTGTGTTGGCTCTGAGTGCTGATGTGGGTCTTCCAAAATGGTAGAGCAAAGCAGCAAGCGTCACATTCACGTTGTCAGCATCAATTTGTATTTGAATTTATTAAGGATCCCCATTAGCTGCTGCCATCATTATTCTGAAGACATAAATATCCTGCCTCATACAGTATCATATTCTTGATCCAAGATGACGTAGCAGTTAGACATGTGTTTTTGTCTTGTCCCATATATACCGCTTTTCTTCGTATATATTTTAATCTCACTTTCCTTCTGCTATTTTTATACTTTAGAACCGGAACCCCCATCAGAAGATAGCCAGCTAACTAGCTACCAGCTAGTAGTCAGTTAGCCACTGCTAGCGGTCCTCACCGTTAACTCGGACATCAGCCAGCCTCAACCTGGTCAATTCCTGCCAGTCTGTACAGCGCGTTATCAACCCAGAGCATATTGGACTGATTTTTCTCTACCACATCTCCGGATTCCTATCGCAAGCTTTGAACCTTTACACCGGATCATCGCAGCTAGCTAGCTGCTATCAGAGTGGCTACTCCTGGCTAACATCTCTGTCCCGAAGCAAGCACCAGTTAGCCTGTAGCTAGCCTCAAGCTAGGCCCATCTCCCGGCTAGCCAAAGAGGTCTACCAACCAATTCCTGGGCTACAATACCTCTTTTGCCAATTGGCCTGGACCCTTTACTGCCGACACGGAGCCCCGCCGATCCATCACAACTGGTCTGCCAACGTAACCGTCCAAGGTGGTTTCAACAGGCTATTCCATTGCAACGTCGCCGGGTGCCCATCTGCTAGCCCCAGCCTGCTAGTTGTCTGAATCGCCTAGCATAGCAGCGACTACGGAATTGGCTCCCTGACTCATCTAGTGCTACTCATTGGACCCTATGATCACTCGGCTACACATGCCTCTCCCTAATGTCAGTATGCCTTGTCTATTGCTGTTTTGGTTAGTGATTATTGTCTAATTTCACTGTAGAGCCCCTAGCCCTGCTGTAAGAAATTGTATTAGATATTGGTAACTTGTTTTAACAACTTCTCAACATTAGCTATAGTTGACACAACATACACACCCCCTCTTTCTCTTGGACATATGCTGGACACATTGGACATATACACGACACCCACAACTCCCCTCCCCCATGACAATCACACAGACACACCCAACCCATGGTTGGACCTCAGGACAAAGAACTCTCAGGAACCAATGGAACGTGGACACCAGGCCTGATCAGGACTACCCAAGACCCAGATCGACCAATCGGAAGGCCGGACTCGCAGATCTACCTACTTTGCTTGTTGTCTATATAGTACTGTACAATTCTGGAAACTGGCCTCTTTCCCGGACGATTCACTAGGAGTCAGACAGAAAGAGCCTTGCTGCAAGATTTTACTAAGATATCTTTACATGTGATTAAACGGCCTTATTATAAAATTATCCACCTCGTCCTATTGTCTCCTCTTGTTCTCCTGTCAACAGTAAACGTTTTACTAACACTGCCCAATATGTCTTAGATAGCCCTTCTGTTCCACCCCCCACACATGCGGTGACCTCACCTGGCATAACTGGTGCCTCTAGAGACAAAACCTCTCTCATCGTCACTCAATGCCTAGGTTTACCTCCACTGTACTCACATCCTACCATACCATTGTCTGTACATTATGCCTTGAATCTATTCTTCCGTGCCCAAAAAATCTGCTCCTTTTACTCTCTGTTCCAAACGCACTAGGCGACCAGTTCTTATAGCCTTTAGCCGAACCTTATCCTTCTCCTCCTCTGTTCCTCTGGTAATGTAGAGGTTAACCCAGGCCCTGCAGCCCCCAGAACAACTCCCATTCCCCAAGCGCTCTCATTGGTTTACTCTGTAAACATAAAAGCCTCGCTGTTGTCACTATTTATGCTAATCGTGTAATTTTTGAAACGGCTTCCCACAAAATTCTTGATCGTACAATATGCATATTATTATTATTATTGGATAGAAAACAGTCTATAGTTTCTATAGGAGTTTAAATTTTGTCTCTAAGTGGAACAGAACCCATTCTACAGCAATTTCCCTGACATGGAGTCAGATTTCAGAAATGTTGGCCCCTGATCTGGAGTCAGTTAAAAGGCCACAGTTATTGCTATGAGTATACGGACACTGCTTACGTCTTCCCCTGGATGCCTTTACGTGATGACGATTTGAATGGGGTCGATTGCGCGTTCACAGGCACTACAAATTAAAAAACCCTGTAGCTAGGAACTCTTTTCTTGCTGCGTTATGCGCGTGGAGGACACCAACCCGCACCTGTTCCAAGCATTAGTGGAGGGAGTAATATTACTCTGGTCATGTTTCTACTCGTTATAGGAGTTAAAAACATCATAAGGTAGTTAATTTAAAGCGTTTTATAGCAATTTATATCCGTTTAGTGCGATTTTGGGACATTTATTTCTGAAACGCTGTGAATTGCTGGGCACGCTTCCAGTTCATCCCGAACGCAGTTGGCATTTCCACATGGCAAGAGGACAGCTTTCCACCAAAAGACGATTAGACCCAAGAAAGGATCCTTTGCCCAAGATACTGATGGAAGAACAGCTCAAAGTAGGACATTTTTATTATGATAAATCGTGTTTCTGTCGAAAAATGTTAGTGGCTTAGGACGCCATGTTTTTTGACGTAGCTTCGCTTGGCGCAAACTGTATTGAAAAGTAAGCATAATTTAAAAAATGTAATTCCGCGATTGTATTAAGAATTAAATTGTCTATCAATCCCTGTCCACCCTATATTTTTTAGTCACGTTTATGAGTATTTATGTATAAGAGTAGATCACTGTCTAATATGGCGCACGGACATTTTCTCACCAGCTGGGCTACATTTCACATTGTCTAACCATGATTTTGGTGGCTAAATATAAACATTTTCGATCAAACTCTATATGGATTGTGTAATATGATGTTACAGGAGTGTCATCTGAAGAATTCTGAGAAGGTTAGTGAAAAAATTAATATATTTTGGCGATGTTGACGTTATCGCTCACTTTGGCTAGAATCAATGCTGGGCTGCTATGTGCTATGTGCTATGCTAATATAACGATTTATTGTGTTTTCGCTGTAAGACACTTAGAAAATCTGAAATATTGTCTGTATTCACAGGATCTGTGTCTTTCGATTAGTGTATGCTGTGTATTTTTACGAAATGTTTGATGATTAGTAAGTAGGTAAACACGTTGCTCTATGTAGTTATTCTAGTCCATTTGTGACGGTGGGTGCAATTGTAACCTATGCCATCTACCTGAAATATGCACATTTTTCTAACAAAACCTATCCCATACCATAAATATGTTATCAGACTGTCATCTGATGAGTTTTTTTCTTGGTTAGGGGCTATAAATATCTTAGTTTAGCCGAATTGGTGATAGCTACTGGTGTTGGTGGACAAATAAAAGATGGTGGATTATGCTAATGTGTTTTTAGCTAATAGATTTACATCTTTACATATTGTGTCTTCCCTGTAAAACATTTTAAAAATCGGACATGTTGGCTGGATTCACAAGATCTGTGTCTTTCATTAGCTGTATTGGACTTTAATGTGTGAGTTAAATATTTAAAAAAAATATTTTTTTTGAATTTCGCGGCTCTGCCTTTTCAGTGGGGGTGGGGGGGGAGTGCCACAGGTTAACATTAGAAGCCTCCTCTCCAAGTTTGTTTTATTCACTGCTTTAGCAGCCCTGATGTCCTAGCCGTGTCTGAATCATGGCTTAGGAAGGCCACCAAAAATCCTGACATTTCCATTCCTAACTTTAACATCTTCTGACAAGATAGAACTGCCAAAGGGGGCAGAGTTGCAATCTACTGCAGAGTTCTGTCATACTATCCAGGTCTGTGCCCAAACAATTCGATCTTCTACTTTTAAAAATCCACCTTTCCAGAAACAAGTCTCTCACCTATACCGCTTGTTATAGACACCCTTCAGCCCCCAGCTGTGCCCTGGACACTATATGTGATTTGATTGCCCCCCTACTATCTTCAGAGTTCGTACTGTTAGGTGACCTAAACTGTGAAATGCTTAACACCCCGGCCGTTCTACAAATTAAGCTAGATGCCCTCAATCTCACACAAATCATCAAGGAACCTACCAGGTACAACCCTAAATCCGTAACCATGGGCACCCTCTTAGATATCATCCTGACCAACTTGTTCTCTAAATACACCTCTGTTGTCTTCAACCAGGATCTCAGTGATCACTGCCTCATTGCCTGCGTGCCTAATGTGTCCGTGGTCAAACGACCACCGCCTCATCACTGTCAAACGCTCCCTAAAACACTTCAGCGAGCAGGCCTTTCCGGGTATCCTGCAAGGATATTGACCTCATCCCGTCAGCAGAGGATGCCTGGTTGCTCTTTAAAAGTGCTTTCCTCGCCATCTTAAATAAGCATGCCCCATTCAAAAAATGTAGAACTAAGAACAGATATAGCCATTGGTTCACCCCAGACTTGACTGCCCTTGACCAGCACAAAAACGTCCTGTGGCGTTCTGCATTAGCATCGAATATCCCCCGAGATATGCAACTATTCAGGGAAGTCAGGAACCAATATACTCAGTCAGTTAGGAAAGGTAAGGCTAGCTTTTTCAAACAGAAATGTGCATCCTGTAGCACTAATTCCAAAAAGTTTTGGGACACTGTAAAGCCCATGGAGAAAAAGAGCACCTCCTCCCAGCTGCCCACTGCACTGAGGCTAGGGAACACTGTCACCACCGCTAAATCTACGATAATCGATAATTTCAATAAGCATCTTTCTACGACTGGCCATGCTTTCCACCTGGCTACCCCTACCCAGGCCAACAGCTCAGCACCCACTGCAGCAACTTGCCCAAGCCCCCCCCCCCCCCCCCCCCCCACTTCTCCTTCACCCAAATCCAGACAGCTGACGTTCTGAAAGAGCTGAAAAAATCTGGATCGCTACAAATCAGCTGGGCTAGACAATCTGGACCCTCTCTTTCTAAAATGATCCGCCGAAATTGTTGCAACCCCTATTACTAGCCTGTTCAACCTTTCTTTCGTATCGTCTGAGATCCCAAAAGATTGGAACGCTATCGCGGTCATCCCCCTTTTCAAAGGGGGAGACACTCTAGACCCAAACTGTTAAAGACCTATATCCATCCGGCCCTGCCTTTCTAAAATCTTCGAAAGCCAAGTCAACAAACAGATCACCGAGCATTTCGAATCCCACCGTACCTTCTCCATTATGCAATCTGGTTTCAGAGCTGGTCATGGGTGCACCTCAGCCAAGCTCAAGGTCCTAAACAATATCATAACCACCATCAATAAAAGACAATATTGTGCACCCGTCTTCATCAACCTGGCCAAGGCTTTCGACTCTGTCAATCACTGCATTCTTATCGGCAGACTCAATAGCGTTGGTATCTCAAATGACTGCCTCGCCTGGTTCCACCAAATTCTTCTCAGATAGAGTTCAGTGTGTCAAATCGGAGGGCATGTTGTCCGGACCTCTGGCAGTCTCTATGGGGTGCCAATGGGTTCAATTCTCGGGCCGACTCTTTTCTCTGTATATATCAATGATGTCGCTCTTGCTGCTGGTGATTCTCTGATCCACCTCTACGCAGACGACACCATTCTGTATATATCTGGCCCTTCTTTGGACACTGTGTTAACTAACCTCCAAACGAGCTTCAACGCCATACAACACTCCTTCCGTGGCCTCCAACTTCTTTTAAATGCTAGTAAAACTAAATGCATGCTTTTCAACCGATTGTTGCCTGCACCCGACCGCCCAACTAGCATCACTACTCTGGACGGTTCTGACTTAGAATATGTGGACAACTACAAATACCTAGGTGACTGGTTAGACTGTAAACTCTCCTTCCAGACTCACATTAAGCATCTCCAATCCTAAATTAAATCTAGAATCGGCTTCCTATTTCACAACAAAGCCTCCTTCACTCATGCTGCCAAACATACCCTCATAAAACTGACTATCCTACCGATCCTTGACTTCGGCGATGTCATTTACAAAACAGCCTCCAACACTACTCAGCAAACTGGATGTAGTCTATCACAGTGCCATCCGTTTTGTCACCAAAGCCCCAAATACTACCTACCACTGCGACCTGTATGCTCTCGTTGGTTGGCCCTCACTACATATTCGTCGCCAAACCCACTGGCTCCAGGTCCTCTAAGTCTTTGTAGGTAAAGCCCCGCCTTATCTCAGCTCACTGGTCACCATAGCAACTACCCACCCGTAGCACGCGCTCCACCAGGTATATTTCACTGGTCATCCCCAAAGCCAACCCTTCATTTGGCAGCCTTTCCTTCCAGTTCTCTGCTGCCAATGACTGGAATGAATTGCAAAAATGCATACCTCCCTACTCTTCTACATTTGCACACACTGTACATAGATTTTTCTATTGTTATTGACTGTACGTTGGTTTATGTGTAACTCTGTGTTGCTGTTTTTGTCGCACTGCTTTGCTTTATCTTGGCCAGATCGCAGTTGTAAATGAGAACTTGTTCTCAACTGGCCTACCTGGTTAAATAAAGGTGACATTTTTTAAATAATAATAATTCAGCCAAAGGACACACGACAGTCGCACGGACACATGGACACACAGACACAAACCTAACATCTCTATCTCTCAGTCTATTTCTTGACGTGAGGCTGTAGATATGAAAGCTGTGCGTTGTGTTCTACAGGGAATACCTATTCTCATGTTTTAAGGGGAAAATAGAGATAAAACCGGTTATGTTATATATTTGTCGCCCATGTGCCTTCTTACTCTGTTACGATGTAAATTTGGACCAGTTCAGCCCCGTCTGTTCCTCTGCCGCCATCACACAGCCAGGAATCAGAAGCCTCTCCGTCAGACATGTGACTTTATTAGTTAACCAGTGTGTCTTTGCCTCCTCTCTTACCCAAGTAGGTCACCCTTGATACAAGTCAGTATTTGATGTCCCTCCATGTCTGAGGACCTTGGGAGATGAAGTGAAAACCGTTCACTAGGGGTAACAGTGAGTGCTGTTACCTTCAAGTAGGCTTTGGTGTTGCAAGGGTGTTGTGGAAGGGGATGGCAGATGGTGTAAGGATCTGTCTCTGTTTACAAAGGTTGCATGTTCAAATCCAGTGATAGAAAGTAGGTTTTTATATTTTTGTTTTAAGCCTATCCCAAACCTTAACCCAGGGTTTCCAAAACGTGGTCCTCGGTCCCCAAGGAGTGCACGTTTTTACCCTAGCACTACACAGCTGATTCAAATAATCAACTAATGATAAAGCTTTCATAATTTGAATTAGCTGTGTAGTATTAAGGTAAAAACCAAAATGTTGCCTTTACCATAACCATTAGGAGTTAATGCATAACCTTATGAATTCAGAGTTAATGCCTAAACTTAACCTTGGAACAAAGAAGAGAAATAACCAAACACTTTGAAATTTGACATTTGGAACAACGTAAAAATTTGATGTTTTCAGTTCTTACATCTGCAACTGCAAATTTGATTTTCACTTGTGATTGATTTTCACATGTGAACTTGCAATTCCACATGTGAACGTGAGATTTCCACATGAGAAAGTACTTTGAGGATAGGATTGGCCACCCTGTGATGATCTGTTATAATACATTAGAGACTGAACTTCTCAAGTAGCCAACAGCAGGAGACACAACAGGCCAGCCTAAACAGGTGAGGGATATGCTGGATCTCTGGGTGGCGCGCAGGGACACTCCTCAGGATAAATATAGGAGTACGAGCCAGTGGAGCAGAAGACTGGGGGTTAATGAGGGATGCAGTTATGCATTATTCACAATAGTTAATCACTGCTGTCCTGTCACACACAGTCACACACTACTGTCACATAGTGGAGAAGGGAGGGAGGGAGTGGAGAGGGATCCCAGGAGAGGAGAGGGATCATGGCGATGTAGGTAATGAACAGCAATGTGTCTCAATAACACAATCTAATCTAAAGTCCAAAGCACCCATTGGCCAGTGAAGAGAATTTACTCTGAGACAGAGAGTCAGTCATCACCTGCCTTTCCCTCGTCACCGTCTCTCGCTGTCTTTCTCTCTCGCTCACTCCCATTTTCATACTCATAGGTACAGCAACTACACAGCACCTACACACACACACGTGTAGAAGAGTTGACACAGCTCCTCAAGGTTCACGGTAACAAATACTTCAGCTTGTCATAAAACAGCTGACAGAGTGACTGACTATCATTCTGTTATCGCTTCTATAACCCATACACATCCACTACTGAAGAGCTCACACACACACACACACACACACACACACACACACACACACACACACACACACACACACACACACACACACACACACACACACACACACACACACACACACACTTTTGGCCCTCAGAGAGGAGTTATATACAGTTGGATTCTCTGGCAGATAGGATATGGGTCATTATTGGTCGTTTGTGCTCAGGACATATTTGCATATTTGAAGTTCCAAGAATTGTACAAACACACACACAAACAAACACATATTGTGTGGACAAGGACAAACACACACACACACACACACACATCATGTATGCAGCGTGAATGATTAGGACATTCCCATTCTGAATTGTTTCACACTCAGTGTTTGAGCACCCTGTCCTCGGGAGGACTGTCACGTGAGTGTGTGTCGTTGTGTGTGTGTGAGTAGGTAATGATGGTGTACTAACGCAGAGTCCCACCTTGCCACAGAAAACCCTCTTGTGGCCATCCATCATACTACCACTGCTAACGATAGTCATACATACTACTGATGGGGAGGGGGGATAGAGAAGCAGCCAGCATGAAGAGAGGAGTAAATGTGCTGCCACAGACAGGTGGAGTGAAGGAGTGTGTATGTGTGACTGGAATAGGCAATCAGACACCCACCTCCGTCCCTTACACACTAGTAATTAAAATCAAATCGTATTTGTCACGTGTGCCAAATACAACAGGTGTAGACCTTACAGTGAAATGTTTTTTACAGGCTCTAACCAACAGTGCAATTTTGAAGTTAAAAAAAGGTATTAGGTGAACAATAGATAAGTAAAGAAATAAAAACAACAGTAAAAAAGTCAGTGAAAAATAACAGTAGCGAGACTATAACAGTAGCGAGGCTATATACAGTAGCGAGGATATATACAGTAGCGAGGCTATATACAGTAGCGAGGCTATATACAGTAGCGAGGCCATATACAGTAGCGAGGCTATATACAGGCACCGGTTAGACGGGCTGATTGAGGTAGTATATACATGTAGATATGGTTAAAGTGACTATGCATATATGATAAACAGAGAGTAGCAGTAGCGTAAAAGAGGGGTTGGCGGGGGACACAATGCAGATAGTCCGGATAGCCAATGTGCGGGGGCACCGGTTAGTCGGGCTAATTGAGGTAGTATGTACATGAATGTATAGTTAAAGTGACTATGCATATATGATAAACAGAGAGTAGCAGCAGCGTAAAAAGAGGGGTTGGGGGGGGGGGGGGGCACACAATGCAAATAGTCCGGGTAGCCATTCATTACCTGTTCAGGAGTCTTATGGCTTGGGGGTAAAAACTGTTGAGAAGCCTTTTGGTCCTAGACTTGGCACTCCGGTACCACTTGCCATGCGGTAGCAGAGAGAACAGTCTATGACTGGGGTGGCTGGGGTCTTTGACACTTTTTAGGGCCTTCCTCTGACACTGCCTGGTATAGAGGTCCTGGATGGAAGAAAGCTTGGCCCCAGTGATGTACTGGGCCGTACGCACTACCCTCTCTTGTGCCTTGCGGTCGGAGGCCGAACAATTGCCGTACAGTGACGCAACCAGTCAGGATGCTCTCGATGTTGCAGCTGTAGAACCTTTTGAAGATCTGAGGACCCATGCCAAATCTTTTTAGTTTCCTGAGGGTGAGGGGGAATAGGCTTTGTCGTGCCCTCTTCACGATTGTCTTGGTGTTTTTGGACCATTCTAGTTTGTTGCTGATGTGGACACCGAGGAACTTGAAGCTCTCAACCTGCTCTACTACAGTCCCATCTATGAGAATGGGGGCATGCTCGGTCCTCCTTTTCCGGTAGTCCACAATCATCTCCTTTGTCTTGGTTACGTTGAGGGATAGGTTGTTATTCTGGCACCACCCGACCAGGTTTCTGACCTCCTCCCTATCGGCTGTCTCGTTGTTGTCAGTGATCAGGCCTACTACTGTTGTGTCGTCTGCAAACTTAATGATGGTGTTGGACTCGTGCCTGGCCATGCAGTCGTGGGTGAACAGGGAGTACAGGAGGGGACTGAGCATGCACCCCTAAGGGGCTCCAGTGTTGAGGATCAGCGTGGCAGATGTGTTGCTACCTACTCTCACCACCTGGGGGCGGCCCGTCAGGAAGACCAAAAACAGTTGCAGAGGGAGGTGTTTAGTCCCAGGGTCCTTAGCTTAGTGGTGAGCTTTAAGGGTACTATGGTGTTGAACGCTGAGCTGTAGTCAATGAATAGCATTCTCATGTACAGTAGGTGTTCCTTTTGTCCAGGTAGGAAAGGACAGTGTGGAGTGCAATAGAGATTGCATCATCTGTGGATCTGTTTGGGCGGTATGCAAATTGAAGTGGGTCTAGTGTTTCTGGGATAATGTTGTTGATGTGAGCCATTACCAGCCTTTCAAAGCACTTCATGGCTACGGACGTGAGTGCTATGGGTCTGTAGTCATTTAGGAAGGTTGCCTTTGTGTTCTTGGATACAGGGACTATGGTGGTCTGCTTGAAACATGTTGGTATTACAGACTCAATCAGGGACATGTTGAAAATGTCAGTGAAGACAACTTACAGTTGGTCAGCACATGCCCAGAGCATGGTAATCCGTATGGCATGGTAATCCGTCTGGCATGGTAATCCGTATGGCATGGTAATCCGTCTGGCATGGTAATCCGTATGGCATGGTAATCCGTCTGGCCCCGCAGCCTTGTGAATGTTGACCTGTTTAAAGGTCTTACTCACGTTGGCTACGGAGAAATTAGGGAGAACTGATTTAAGTTTCCCTGCATTAAAGTCTCCGACCACTGGGAGCGCCGCCTCTGGGTGAGCGGTTTCCTGTTTGCTTATTTCCTTATACAGCTGATTGAGTGCGGTCTTAGTGCCAGCACCCGTCTGTGGTCGTAAATAAACAGCCACGAAAAGTATAGCTGAAAACTCTCTAGGCAAATAATGTGGTCTGCAGTTTATCATTAGATACTCTACTTTTAGGCGAGCAAAATCTAGAGACTTCCTTAGATTTCGTGCACCAGCTGTTGTTTACAAATATGCACAGACCGGTCCCCCTCGTCTTACTGTTCTATCTAGCCGGTGCAGCGTATATCCCGCAAGCGGAATATCCATGTCATCATTCAGCCACGATTCCGTGAAACATAAGATGTTACAGTTTATGTCCCGTTGGTAGGATATTCGTGATCGTACCTCGTCTAATTTATAGTCCAATGATTGCACGTTGGCGAGTAATATTGATGATAATGGCAGCTTTCCCACTCGCCTTCTGCGGATCCTTATGAGGCACACCGCTCTGTGTCCTCTGTACCTGTGTCTCTTCCTCTTGCCAATAACTGGGATGTTGGCCTTGTCGGGTGTTCGGAGAACGTCCTGTCCTCTTCCTGCTTGTTGAAGAAAAAATCTTAGTCTAATCCGAGGTGAGTGATCGCTATCCTGATATCCAGAAGCTCTTTTTTGCCGTTAGATACAGTTGCAGAAACATTATGTACAAAATAAGTTACAAATAACGTGAAAAACCCCCACATAATAGCACAATTGGTTGGGTGCCCGTAAAACTGCTGCCATTTCTTCCGGTGCCATTTTCTACACTGTTCGTTGTAAACAGTCCTCCAAAGAGGAAGGATTGCTAGTTTGCTAGTTCCTGTTATTAAAAGGCTGAGAAACATTGATCTAAAATTCTCCCTCCCCTTCTCTCCTTCCTCCTCCCATTTACTCCCCAAGTCTCCCACAGAGGTGAAAGAGAAACACCATGGTGAACTTTCTACTTCTACCTTTTTCTCTCTTCTTCCCTCTCTTCCTCTGCTACCATCTGTACAGTAACAGGTGTGTGTGACTGATGTGTTCCCTGTAGCACTGCCTGCAGCAGCACAGTCTCTAGAGAACTGTCTCTATTCTCTCTACATCTAATACCTCCTCTCTCTATCGCTTTCTCTCTCTATCGCTTTCTCTCGGCTGGTTCTGCAACTCGAGGACTGGTGTGAATTGTGTTATTGTAGGCTGGCTGTGTGTGTGTGTGTGTGTGTGTGTGTGTGTGTGTGTGTGTGTGTGTGTGTGTGTGTGTGTGTGTGTGTGTGTGTGTGTGTGTGTGTGTGTGTGTGTGTGTGTGTGTGTGTGTGTGTGTGTGTGTGTGTGTGTGTGTGTGTGTGTGTGTGTGTGTGTGTGTGTGTGTGTTTGCCAGCCATGTAGCACTCTCTGTGGTGGAGTTTTATTAATTAGTGCCACCTGAGTGTCTTGTGTGTGTGTCGTCTGCTCCGTGCACATCTCGTTAGTCTCACAGGTGAGTAATTAACACACCGAAACACCTGGATCTGTTTCTCCTCTCCTCCCTCGTTTCTTCCCTCCCATCAGTCTTCTCCTTCCTCATTGCTCCCTCCTGTCATCTTAGTTAGAGCCACACCTCTGAGATCTCCCTGGTCCAATCACAACACAGACACAGGATGGCTCCTCCTCATTGAGATGTCACCAGTTAATACTGACTCTAACCTTAACCTCCTCTTCTCCTCTCCCCTCTCCTGTCCTCTCCCCTGTAGTCTCTCCTCCTTTAGTCTCTCCTCTCATTTCTCCCCCTCTCTTCCTCTCTCCTGTCCTCTCTCTTCCTCTCGCCTCCTCCTCTTCTGTTCTATTCTCTCTCTGACTCTTAACTACTCTTAACTTCTCTCCTTTCCTCATCTCCTCCTCTCCTCTCCATCTCCACCTATCCTCTCCTCATCTCCACCTCTCCATCTCCACTTCTCCATCTCCACATCTCCATCTACACCTCCACCCCACATCTCCTTTCCTCTCTTATCAGTTTGTCTATGCTGTACGTGTGTACAATGTGCATCTGGAGGAAACATGTACACACGCACAGAAGATTCAACAGAAACCGCTGTGCAATATGAAACTCTGAAGGCCACATTCAAAGCTACTGCCTGTATATCTGAGCTGTCTTATACACAGCAGGAGACAACGCAGACTAAACTGGTATTCCCTGTTTTGGAGGAGGAGGAATGCTACAAACACAGACCCTGAGGACAGGAGGGATGGAAGAAGGGAGGGAGTGAGAGATGGTGGAGTGGAGGGGGTACAGGGTTAGGGTTATGTTACGGAAAGGGAGGATAAGAGGCAGAAGTCAGAGTAATAAGACAGAGGTCACAAAAGACAAGAGAGAGAGAGAATCCTCTGGAGGGAAGTCCATTCCTTTGGCCCAGCCAGCCAGCTCTCTCTCCCTTTTTTTCTTTAATTTTTTCATCCCCCCATCTCCCCCTCCTCTCTCTCTGTCTTGCAGCCAGCAGAAGCTCTCCTCTGGGACATGTAACAAAACCAGCCCCTCCTCTCAATGAATACATTATCTTTTGTGTTTTTGAATAAAGAGAAAATGCCAAAATAACAGCCACCTCTCTCCTCTCTACACAGCAGGATAAAAGGACTGAAAGGACTGAATAAAAACAGGAATTAGAATGTAGTTTATAAACCTTTGTTTTACTCTTCCCTCCGACACTTTTTAATGTCATACAGAGCATGTAATACCTCTGGGGTCTACCAGGGCACAGCGCAGGGTGTGTGTGTGTGTGTGTATGTGTATGTGTGTGTGTCTGTGGTACTGCCGTGGGCAGGATAGGGGGTACTTTGGGCTAAATGAGGATGTAGGAAAACATGAGTTAATTAATGTGTTAATGTGCTGTGACTCCTGTGTACACTACTAGGTCTCAGAGAGAGGGAGGAAGAGGAAAAGGGGGGAGAGGAAGGGGAGGAGGAGGAGATTAGAGAGGAGTAGAGAAAGAGGAGGAGGGAGGTGGAAAAGGAGAGGAAGAAGATGGGAAGGTGGAGGGAAAAAACAGGGACATTGTATTCCACCTCTCTCCCTCTTTCTATCCCTCTGTAAAGTAGCGTGCATGATGAGCTGAAATGGCACCTGGTATGACTGAGTGAGAGAACCTCCACTTCAAATTAGAGCCTCTCTGAAGCATCAATATGGGCAGAGAGAGACAGAGAGAGGGGGGAATACTTCACTTCTCCCTTGCTCTCTCTTTCACTGCCTACATTTGAATCATTAGAAGAATATTGCATATATCTCTACCCCTCTCTCACTTTTTCAATTCAAATGACAAGTTACATTGCATCCGACAGCATGGTACATTAACAATTTAATTTGAATTGCAGTTTCTCTGATTCCATTTGGCCTCCTGTCCCTGTTCAACTCAGCTCAACTCAACCTGCCTCAGTCAGATGAGAGGAAGGGTGTCTGGCAACTGAGAGGAGAGGGTGGGTAGGGGGAGCGAGAGAGGAGAAAGGGGAGGGGAGAGAGAGAAGAGGGAGATAGAGAAGAGAGACGGGAGTGTAGTCATCCCATTTCCAAACACTCAGTAATATAATGTGATCCCCCCCACACACCAACACTTACCCAAACCTCAGCATAGCAAACATTATTTCAAACATTTTGATTCCACACAGCCAATCGAACAACAAGGAACATTATTTAGTAAAGTGCAGTTTAAGAAGATCATTCACTCACTGAAATTATACTGTATGTGCATTAAATCTGATAGCAAGGGGCCATTACACACACACACACACACACACACACACACACACACACACACACACACACACACACACACACACACACACACACACACACACACACACACACACACACTGTTAGAGTAATTGCGGCTAAGAGCATGAACATGAAAATTGCAGGAGGAGAGTAGGCTGAGACTCAGCTCAAGCACACGAGGAGTTAAGTAGTGTGTGTGTGTGTGTGTGTGTGTGTGTGTGTGTGTGTGTGTGTGTGTGTGTGTGTGTGTGTGTGTGTGTGTGTGTGTGTGTGTGTGTGTGTGTGTGTGTGTGTGTGAGTGTGTGTGTGTGTGTGTGTGTGTGTGTGTGTGTGTTAAAGGGTTAGGGAAGCCCTGTGATACTGTATCCAGTGTTGTCTATTTGGCTTGGAGAGAGAGGTAGAGTGAGGGGGAGGAATGGAAAGAGGGATGGAGAGAGGGATGGAGAGACAGGGCGAGTAGGGATAGAGAGAGAGGTAGAGTGACGGAGGTAGAGGAATGGAAAGAGGGATGGAGAGACAGGGCGAGGAGGGATAGAGAGAGAGGTAGAGGGACGGAGGTAGAGGAATGGAAAGAGGGATGGAGAGACAGGGCGAGGAGGGATAGAGAGAGAGGTAGAGTGAGGGAGAGGAATGGAAAGAGGGATGGACAGACAGGGCGAGGAGGGATAGAGAGAGAGGTAGAGGGATGGAGGTAGAGGAATGGAAAGAGGGATGGAGAGACAGGGCGAGGAGGGATAGAGAGAGAGGTAGAGGGACGGAGGGAGAGGAATGGAAAGAGGGATGGAGAGAGAGGGCGAGGAGGATTAGAGAGAGGTAGAGGGACGGAGGTAGAGTGAGGGAGAGGAATGGAAAGAGGGATGGAGAGACAGGGCGAGGAGCGATAGAGAGAGAGGTAGAGAGACGGAGGTAGAGTGAGGTAGAGGAATGGAAAGAGGGATGGAGAGACAGGGCGAGGAGCGATAGAGAGAGAGGTAGAGAGACGGAGGTAGAGTGAGGTAGAGGAATGGAAAGAGGGATGGAGAGACAGGGCGAGGAGCGATAGAGAGAGAGGTAGAGGGACGGAGGTAGAGTGAGGTAGAGGAATGGAAAGAGGGATGGAGACAGGGCGAGGAGGGATAGAGAGAGAGGTAGAGGGACGGAGGTAGAGTGAGGTAGAGGAATGGAAAGAGGGATGGAGACAGGGCGAGGAGCGATAGAGAGAGATGTAGAGGGACGGAGGTAGAGTGAGGTAGAGGAATGGAAAGAGGGATGGAGACAGGGCGAGGAGGGATAGAGAGAGAGGTAGAGGAATGGAAAGAGGGATGGAGAGACAGGGCGAGGAGGGATAGAGAGAGAGGTAGAGGGACGGAGGTAGAGTGAGGTAGAGGAATGGAAAGAGGGATGGAGAGACAGGGCGAGGAGGGATAGAGAGAGAGGTAGAGGGACGGAGGTAGAGTGAGGTAGAGGAATGGAAAGAGGGATGGAGACAGGGCGAGGAGGGATAGAGAGAGATGTTGTGTGCTGCACTGCTGCTGCTGTTAATACTGTGCAACAAACAGATTGTGAGTATTTAATCTGATTACATATTACAATATAGTCAGATTAATAGCCTCTGGATATCCTTCTCTCTCTCTCTCTCTCTCTCTCTCTCTCTCTCTCTCTCTCTCTCTCTCTCTCTCTCTCTCTCTCTCTCTCTCTCTCTCTCTCTCTCTCTCTCTCTCTCTCTCTCTCTCTCTCTCTCTCTCTCTCTCTCTCTCTCTCTCTCTCTCTCTCTCTCTCTCTCTCTCTCTCTCTCTCTCTCTCTCTCTCTCTCTCTCTCTCTCTCTCTCTCTCTCTCCCTCCCTCCCTCTCTCTCTCCCTCCCTCCCTCCCTCTCTCCCTCTCTCCCTCTCTCCCTCCCTCCCTCCCTCCCTCCCTCCCTCCCTGCTCATATCTCTGCCACAACTATACCGTCTCTTTGGTTGTCTAACGTTAGGTCAGGGGTGGCCAACTCTCCTTCTGCACAGTTTTCTCTAGCACACCTGATTTGACTAATCAATGTCCTGATGAGCAGCTCAATAGCTGAATCAGATGTGTTAGAGCAGGGCAGGAGCAAAAACCTGCACATCCCTTACCTCTCCAGGAAGAGGGTTGCTCTCTCACAGTTCACCTGCCTATAGCCAGACAATCACTGATGCCAGTCCCCTAAAATACACACACACACTAAAAACACCCACCCACACACACACCCAGCAGCCCCCCATTACCGAGGTACCATGAGCATCAGAGGAGAATGGCTGGTGATTTTATTCTCTCTTCCTGCCTCTCCTCCTGTAAAGGTATTCCTCTGTCTAATTAAGGAGCTGGGAATGTTACACACACCAAGCCAGGATCAATGTTACACACACACCAAGCCAGGATCAATGTTACACACACACACCAAGCCAGGATCAATGTTACACACACACACCAAGCCAGGATCAATGGGATGGGCATCCAGTCAATTCCCTTCCTCCTTCCCTCCTATCATCTCCTCCCTCCCTTCCTCACTCCATTCCCTGCCTTCCTTAATCTTCTTCCCATTCCTACCTTCATGCTCAATCCTTCCCTTCTCTCCTTTTCCTACACCAGAACATTGATATTTCTCAGTGGACATCAATTTAGGTAAAAGCATAAAACAAAGGTATTTGTGTGTCGTTTAAGTTAGAACCCAGCCTATGGGAGAACTGTACAGAACCCAGCCTATGGGAGAACTGTACAGAACCCAGCCTATGGGAGAACTGTACAGAACCCAGCCTATGGAAGAACTGTACAGAACCCAGCCTATGGGAGAACTGTACAGAACCCAGCCTATGGGAGAACTGTACAGAACCCAGCCTATGGGAGAACTGTACAGAACCCAGCCTATGGGAGAACTGTACAGAACCCAGCCTATTGGAGAACTGTACAGAACCCAGCCTATTGGAGAACTGTACCGAACCCATCCCTATTGAAGAACTGTACAGAACCCAGCCTATGGGAGAACTGTACAGAACCCAGCCTATGGGAGAACTGTACAGAACCCAGCCTATTGGAGAACTGTACAGAACCCAGCCCTATGGGAGAACTGTACAGAACCCAGCCTATGGGAGAACTGTACAGAACCCAGCCCTATGGGAGAACTGTACAGAACCCAGCCTATGGGAGAACTGTACAGAACCCAGCCTATTGAAGAACTGTACAGAACCCAGCCTATTGAAGAACTGTACAGAACCCAGCCTATGGGAGAACTGTACAGAACCCAGCCTATGGGAGAACTGTACAGAACCCAGCCTATGGGAGAACTGTACAGAACCAGCCTATGGGAGAACTGTACAGAACCCAGCCTATGGGAGAACTGTACAGAACCCAGCCTATGGGAGAACTGTACAGAACCCAGCCTATGGAAGAACTGTACAGAACCCAGCCTATGGGAGAACTGTACAGAACCCAGCCTATGGGAGAACTGTACAGAACCCAGCCTATGGGAGAACTGTACAGAACCCAGCCTATGGGAGAACTGTACAGAACCCAGCCTATTGGAGAACTGTACAGAACCCAGCCTATTGGAGAACTGTACCGAACCCATCCCTATTGAAGAACTGTACAGAACCCAGCCTATGGGAGAACTGTACAGAACCCAGCCTATGGGAGAACTGTACAGAACCCAGCCTATTGGAGAACTGTACAGAACCCAGCCCTATGGGAGAACTGTACAGAACCCAGCCTATGGGAGAACTGTACAGAACCCAGCCCTATGGGAGAACTGTACAGAACCCAGCCTATGGGAGAACTGTACAGAACCCAGCCTATTGAAGAACTGTACAGAACCCAGCCTATTGAAGAACTGTACAGAACCCAGCCTATGGGAGAACTGTACAGAACCCAGCCTATGGGAGAACTGTACAGAACCCAGCCTATGGGAGAACTGTACAGAACCCAGCCTATGGGAGAACTGTACAGAACCCAGCCTATGGGAGAACTGTACAGAACCCAGCCTATGGGAGAACTGTACAGAACCCAGCCTATGGGAGAACTGTACAGAACCCAGCCCTATGGGAGAACTGTACAGAACCCAGCCCTATGGGAGAACTGTACAGAACCCAGCCTATGGGAGAACTGTACAGAACCCAGCCTATTGGAGAACTGTACAGAACCCAGCCTATGGGAGAACTGTACAGAACTCAGCCTATGGGAGAACTGTACAGAACCCAGCCTATGGGAGAACTGCACAGAACTCAGCCTATGGGAGAACTGTACAGAACCCAGCCTATGGGAGAACTGTACAGAACTCAGCCTATGGGAGAACTGTACAGAACTCATACCTATTGGAGAACTGTACAGAACTCAGCCCTATGGGAGAACTGTACAGAACTCAGACATATGGGAGAATTGTACAGAACTCAGACATATGGGAGAATTGTACAGAACTCAGACATATTGGAGAACTGTACAGAACTCAGACCTATTAGAGAACTGTACAGAACTCAGACCTATGGGAGAACTGTACAGAACTCAGACATATGGGAGAATTGTACAGCACTCAGACCTATTGGAGAACTGTACAGAACTCAGCCCTATGGAAGAACTGTACAGAACCCAGCCCTATGGGAGAACTGTACAGAACTCAGCCCTATTGGAGAACTGTACAGAACTCAGCCCTATGGGAAAACTGTACAGAACTCAGCCCTATGGGAGAACTGTACAGAACCCAGCCCTATGGGAGAACTGTACAGAACTCAGCCCTATTGGAGAACTGTACAGAACTCAGCCCTATGGGAGAACTGTACAGAACTCAGCCCTATGGAAGAACTGTACAGAACTCAGCCCTATGGGAGAACTGTACAGAACTCAGCCCTATGGGAGAACTGTACAGAACTCAGCCCTATGGGAGAACTGTACAGAACTCAGCCCTATTGGAGAACTGTACAGAACTCAGCCCTATGGGAGAACTGTACAGAACCCAGCCCTATGGAAAAACTGTACAGAACTCAGCCCTATGGAAGAACTGTACAGAACTCAGCCCTATGGGAGAACTGTACAGAACCCAGCCCTATGGGAGAACTGTACAGAACTCAGCCCTATGGGAGAACTGTACAGAACCCAGCCCTATGGGAGAACTGTACAGAACTCAGCCCTATGGGAGAACTGTACAGAACCCAGCCCTATTGGAAAACTGTACAGAACCCAGCCCTATTGGAGAACTGTACAGAACCCATCCCTATTGGAGAACTGTACAGAACCCAGCCCTATGGGAGAACTGTACAGAACTCAGCCCTATGGGAGAACTGTACAGAACTCAGCCCTATTGGAAAACTGTACAGAACCCAGCCCTATTGGAGAACTGTACAGAACCCATCCCTATTGGAGAACTGTACAGAACCCAGCCCTATGGGAGAACTGTACAGAACCCAGCCTATGGGAGAACTGTACAGAACCCAGCCTATTGGAGAACTGTACAGAACTCAGCCCTATGGAAGAACTGTACAAAACGCAGCCCTATGGAAGAACTGTACAGAACTCAGCCCTATGGAAGAACTGTACAGAACTCAGCCCTATTGGAGAACTGTACAGAACCCAGCCCTATTGGAGAACTGTACAGAACCCAGCCCTATTGGAGAACTGTACAAAACTCAGCCCTATGGAAGAACTGTACAAAACTCAGCCCTATGGAAGAACTGTACAAAACGCAGCCCTATGGAAGAACTGTACAGAACTCAGCCCTATGGGAGAACTGTACAGAACTCAGCCCTATGGGAGAACTGTACAGAACCCAGCCCTATGGGAGAACTGTACAGAACTCAGCCCTATGGAAGAACTGTACAAAACTCAGCCCTATTGGAGAACTGTACAGAACTCAGCCCTATTGGAGAACTGTACAGAACCCAGCCCTATGGGAGAACTGCACAGAACCCAGCCCTATGGGAGAACTGTACAGAACCCAGCCCTATGGGAGAACTGTACAGAACTCAGCCCTATGGGAGAACTGTACAGAACTCAGCCCTATGGGAGAACTGTACAGAACCCAGCCCTATGGGAGAACTGTACAGAACTCAGCCCTATGGGAGAACTGTACAGAACCCAGCCCTATTGGAAAACTGTACAGAACCCAGCCCTATTGGAGAACTGTACAGAACCCATCCCTATTGGAGAACTGTACAGAACCCAGCCCTATGGGAGAACTGTACAGAACTCAGCCCTATGGGAGAACTGTACAGAACTCAGCCCTATTGGAAAACTGTACAGAACCCAGCCCTATTGGAGAACTGTACAGAACCCATCCCTATTGGAGAACTGTACAGAACCCAGCCCTATGGGAGAACTGTACAGAACTCAGCCCTATGGGAGAACTGTACAAAACGCAGCCCTATGGGAAAACTGTACAAAACTCAGCCCTATGGGAGAACTGTACAGAACTCAGCCCTATTGGAGAACTGTACAGAACTCAGCCCTATGGAAGAACTGTACAAAACGCAGCCCTATGGAAGAACTGTACAAAACGCAGCCCTATCGAAGAACTGTACAGAACTCAGCCCTATGGAAGAACTGTACAGAACTCAGCCCTATTTGAGAACTGTACAGAACCCAGCCCTATTGGAGAACTGTACAAAACTCAGCACTATGGGAGAACTGTACAGAACTCAGCCCTATGGGAGAACTGTACAGAACCCAGCCCTATTGGAAAACTGTACAGAACCCAGCCCTATTGAAGAACTGTACAGAACCCATCCCTATTGGAGAACTGTACAGAACCCAGCCCTATTGGAGAACTGTACAGAACCCAGCCCTATTGGAGAACTGTACAAAACTCAGCCCTATGGAAGAACTGTACAAAACTCAGCCCTATGGAAGAACTGTACAAAACGCAGCCCTATGGAAGAACTGTACAGAACTCAGCCCTATGGGAGAACTGTACAGAACTCAGCCCTATGGGAGAACTGCACAGAACCCAGCCCTATGGGAGAACTGTACAGAACTCAGCCCTATGGAAGAACTGTACAAAACTCAGCCCTATTGGAGAACTGTACAGAACTCAGCCCTATTGGAGAACTGTACAGAACCCAGCCCTATGGGAGAACTGTACAGAACCCAGCCCTATGGGAGAACTGTACAGAACTCAGCCCTATGGGAGAACTGTACAGAACTCAGCCCTATGGGAGAACTGTACAGAACCCAGCCCTATGGGAGAACTGTACAGAACTCAGCCCTATGGGAGAACTGTACAGAACCCAGCCCTATTGGAAAACTGTACAGAACCCAGCCCTATTGGAGAACTGTACAGAACCCATCCCTATTGGAGAACTGTACAGAACCCAGCCGTATGGGAGAACTGTACAGAACTCAGCCCTATGGGAGAACTGTACAGAACTCAGCCCTATTGGAAAACTGTACAGAACCCAGCCCTATTGGAGAACTGTACAGAACCCATCCCTATTGGAGAACTGTACAGAACCCAGCCCTATGGGAGAACTGTACAGAACTCAGCCCTATTGGAGAACTGTACAAAACGCAGCCCTATGGGAAAACTGTACAAAACTCAGCCCTATGGGAGAACTGTACAGAACTCAGCCCTATTGGAGAACTGTACAGAACTCAGCCCTATGGAAGAACTGTACAAAACGCAGCCCTATGGAAGAACTGTACAAAACGCAACCCTATCGAAGAACTGTACAGAACTCAGCCCTATGGAAGAACTGTACAGAACTCAGCCCTATTGGAGAACTGTACAGAACCCAGCCCTATTGGAGAACTGTACAGAACCCAGCCCTATTGGAGAACTGTACAGAACCCAGCCCTATTGGAGAACTGTACAAAACTCAGCCCTATGGAAGAACTGTACAAAACTCAGCCCTATGGAAGAACTGTACAAAACGCAGCCCTATGGAAGAACTGTACAGAACTCAGCCCTATGGGAGAACTGTACAGAACTCAGCCCTATGGGAGAACTGTACAGAACCCAGCCCTATGGGAGAACTGTACAGAACTCAGCCCTATGGAAGAACTGTACAAAACTCAGCCCTATTGGAGAACTGTACAGAACTCAGCCCTATTGGAGAACTGTACAGAACCCAGCCCTATGGGAGAACTGTACAGAACCCAGCCCTATGGGAGAACTGTACAGAACTCAGCCCTATGGGAGAACTGTACAGAACTCAGCCCTATTGGAGAACTGTACAGAACCCAGCCCTATGGGAGAACTGTACAAAACTCAGACATATTGGAGAACTGTACAGAACCCAGCCCTATGGGAGAACTGTGCAGAATCCAGCCCTATGGGAGAACTGTGCAGAACCCAGCCCTATGTAAGAACTGTACAGAACCCTACAGACATAATGTTCCTTACATATTAACAAGTCCCCTGAAGGCCTCACAGTGCTTCTGAATAGATTACAATGAGAGAGAGAGAGAGAGAGAGAGAGAGAGAGAGAGAGAGAGAGAGAGATACTTGTGTTTTCTTTGAGGGTTTCTACACAATGCACTCTGCGTTTCTATGGTGACCTGAAGCTGCCTGCTGGGCCCACAAAGACTGAAGTAAGAGGCCTCAAATGCACACACACACACACACACACACACACACACACACACACACACACACACACACACTGGACTGGATTCTAAAGTAGCTTCAAAGGTTCCAGAGGCAGACCAGGTAACCTGAGAGGTGAGGAGACAAGTGGAAGGACTGAAACATCTGCAGACAAACACAAACACACACACACACAGAGAGATACTTGTGTTTTCTTTGAGGGTTTCTACACAATGCACTCTGCGTTTCTATGGTGACCTGAAGCTGCCTGCTGGGCCCACAAAGACTGAAGTAAGAGGCCTCAAATGCACACACACACACACACACACACACACACACACACACACACACACACACACACACACACACACACACACACACACACACACACACACACACACACACACACACACACACACACACACACACACACACACACACACACACACACACACACACACACACACACACACACACACACACACACACACTGGACTGGATTCTAAAGTAGCTTCAAAGGTTCCAGAGGCAGACCAGGTAACCTGAGAGGTGAGGAGACAAGTGGAAGGACTGAAACATCTGCAGACAAACACAAACAGACAGACACTCACACGCAGGTACACACACATTACTGACTAGGTGGTAAGAGCTGGCAGGAAGAGAGGCCGATGTAACACTGTAGAGGTGTGACAACACCTCACTAATAGCTAGCTCTGATTCATCCTGAGACACACACTTACACACTAATAGCTAGCTAGTGGTAAATCCTCCACAATGGATCGCAAGACGGGGGAAGAGACAAAAAGAGAGAGCAACGAAGAAGAGTGTAAAACCTGAGAGAATGTTTTCCCACAGTGATACCCGGGTCTATATTCCCCATTATAGTCTGTTTACTATGTTCATCATTCACATACTTCCTTTTCAGAAAACGCTCCATTGCCATGACCCTCCATTGACCAATCACACCTAAGAAATACGTTACCATGGTAGCAAGGGAGCTTTGGCCTTGGTGGAGCTGCTGGCTGAGGGAAGTGTGTGTGTGTTGGTGATTTGTCTCCTGTCACACACACACATACACTCACTCACACACCCTAACTCTGGGGCGAAAGAAAAATGTGTGGTCTGCCTTCTGTCATATCCCATCACCCTCCATTTCTCTTTACCAAATGAGGCATTGTGAAGTGGACAACATGCTGTCCCACACTGCACACCCCTCATCCTACCAAACACTCATGTGTAGCACATGGGGATGTGTGAAACTTATTCCTCAGCCTGAAGTGTCCCCACTTTCACCAGCGAATAGCTAGCTTTTCACGTGGCGCTGACTGGTAAGACGTTTGGGTGGTCACATGTGCTAGCAAGGAAGAGGTCCTGGGTGCGAGCCGAATCAGGAGGAAGTGGTACTCGCTCAGTGTAACGGATGTGAAATGGCTAGCTAGTTAGCGGTGGTGCGCGCTAATAGCGTTTCAATCGGTTACGTCACTCGCTTTGAGACCTTGAAGTAGTGGTTCCCCTTGCTCTGCAAGGGCTGCGGCCTTTGTGGAGCATTGAGTAACGATGCTTCGTGGGTGACTGTTGTTGATGTGTGCAGAGGGTCCCTGGTTCGCGCCCGGGTCGGGGCGAGGGGACGGACGTAAAGTTAAACTGTTACATTGATGCTGTTGACCCGGATCACTGGTTGCTGCGGAAAAAGGAGGAGGTCGAAAGGGGGGTGAGTGTAACGGATGTGAAATGGCTAGCTAGTTAGCGGTGGTGCGCGCTAATAGTGTTTCAATAGGTTACGTCACTCACTTTGAGACCTTGAAGTAGTGGTTCCCCTTGCTCTGCAAGGGCAGTGGCCTTTGTGGAACAATGGGTAACAATGCTTCGTGGGTGACTGTTGTTGATGTGTGCAGAGGGTCCCTGGTTTGCGCCCAGGTCGGGACGAGGGACTAAAGTTAAACTGTTACATAAGCAAGCAGGATGACGTCCTTTAGGCACGCACACACAGAGTGGATTGAACAGAAACAGACGCAGGCAGTTGCCTGCATGGATGAAGACTTAGTGGACAGATTCTGTGAAGCACTAGAGCAAGACTGAGGAGCAGCTATAGCTCTAGTGCGTGTGCGTTTAGGCGTTTCATGATTAATACGGCTTTCAGCTGCAGCGGAGCCATGCACAGACCGACTGGGATGCCCATTCACAAGATCTTTCTTTCTATCCTACCCTTTCTCTCTCTCCCCCTAGCCGCTGACAGAGTAGTATTCATTACATTTCTCCTCCAGTTGCTGATCAATATCAGAACAGCCCAGTTACACTTCAACTCATTCTCCTCAAGGCAGGATCCAGCACAGAGGTCATTCAACAGCCCGAGAGAGGAAAAGAGAGAGGCTCCCTAACTTGGCGCGATAGAACACCAAGTAGAACCCGACTGCCTTAATATGGAACGCTAGACGATTTAGAGACATCTGATCATTTTGTGGAAAAACATTGTCATCTTTCACCAATTTATAGACAACAGTGAGAAAGCACAGGAATATCCGCATAACCACACTCACTCACGCACACTCACTGAAATATGTCAGTGCAGCAAACAACTGCCTGCTCTCTCCCGATTTCTGTAACACACACACACACACACACACACACACACACACACACACACACACACACACACACACACACACACACACACACACACACCATGAGAGTAATTTCTACACACTGTAAAGTCTAAAGCTTACTTTTAAAGACTTTCTTTTCCAACCATTAAACCCTGATGCAGCAGCAGTGGAGATCTGCGCTGCAGTGAATATTATAAAACATTATTCTACAGGCTGTCTGTCTGGAAAAACATCCGATTTACAAAACACCTGCACCGTTGTGACATTCTGCAGCGATATCTCTATGCTAATCTGCGTAAAACTAAAGCTTTCATTTCGTCCAAATGCCTTTTCATCACTGGTTTACCTTCTTACTGCCGGTCCGAGATTGAGTAGGCCTACTGTTAGTTCCCATTCTGCTGCGAGGTTACAATCCACAACCATCCCTGTTATTCCCAACATCCACAAACAAGGTTTCAGAAGCGGTTATCCACTCTCCCATCCCAGGGATAGTGACTGAATCCCGCCTACATCCCACTACCCCGATATAAAAAATTAAAAAACTGTGTCAGGATTTCCTATTTCCGCGCGAAATTTCCCTTTATTCTAGCCCCCCTTTTTTTCGTGGTTACCTCTCTCTCTCCTTCCCTCTGTTCGGCTGCCGCTGAAGTTGCCTAGTTACCTCTCTCTGTAGGGTAGCTCAGAACACCAGGGCTGACAGCCAATCAGAAAGCAGGGTGCGTGTTAACTATTTTTCTGCTGGGCTGTCCTGGTTACGTGGTTGCAGGGGAGGTTTAAAAAAAAAAGAGTATCAAAAACCGAGATGCGTAAGAAAACTGAAAGTAGAGAGAGAGAGAGTTGGATGGACGAGAGTTAAAAAACAGATAGAAATGTCAAAACAAGACTAGAACAACACATCTGAATTTGTCTCGAAGGAGGAACGTGAAATATATTGTGTGGGGTGTTAATAATCAGAATTGGCTGACGAATACAGGAAAAACATTTTGAACCTTAATCTTAATTAAGATTTTTAAATCTAGTTATGATGGTTCAACACGTTAAATACTTCCACTTATGTTTGGTACATTTCCCTGTTTTAAACATAAATCCCCAAAGTCTTGTTACAGTGTTTGTATTCAAGATCAAAATTTTATATACGGCTATTAGCATTCATCAGTAAATTGACTTGAAAGTGCCAACCGGAGTGCGAATTATACCGTGACATTCAGGCGATCTCTATGTTTTTAACGGGACATCCTATGTCTGTGTGGACAAACATCTTTTATGTGCTTTATAGCAAAGACATGTAATTTCACTGTAAAATGTATTACCGTTAATGTGTCATGAACACAACCAGATTATATTTTTAACTGATTGTCAAACAAATCTCTTCAAAAAGTAAGTTAAATTGATTACCTGCGCACATTCTTCTACTCCAGCAGTCGAACTGTGCACCCGCCATTTGAATGAGAAGGGACATCTATTTTCAAACATCATAAGTGTAATGACATTCCGCCTACAAAGTGGTGTGTATTCAAGGATGCCAGGCTTCCCCAAAAATGTTTTCAATAAAAAAGGAAACAAACGAATAAAACGATTTCTCATTCGTGTCTATCCATGTATAGTCCTGTCCTTAAATCCGCTTTTTCAACAGAGAAAGCCCCCGAGCGAGGCAAACAGCGGCCAGACTGGCATGTCATATTCTTTTTTTGCCATACAGCATCAGATACATGGGCTACACATTAGTATTAGTAGATCGAGAGACGCTGTTTTGCTCTCTCTGATTCGTTTTCCGGTGAGATTGAGGAATAAAAAATATATATATTATCGGTATTTGTCAAATTCTTTGTAAACAACAGGTGTACACTAACAGTGAGATTCCTACTTAATGGCTTTTCCCGACAATGCAGAAAGAAAGAAAATAGAACATTACTAGAAAGTAAAACACTTAATAATAAAAGTAATGATAAATATACAATGAGTATGATAACTTGGCTGTATACATAGGGTACCAGTACTGAGTGGATGTGCCAGGGTACGAGGTCATTGAGGTAGATATGAACATACAACTAGGAATGAAGTGACAGATCGTAAACAGTAGGAGCAGCAGCGTATGTGATGAGTCAAAAAAGTTAGTGCAAAGAGCGTCAACATAGATAGTTAAATAGTTAACCAAAAAGCTCTGCGGACTTACAATTTGTCAGTCTTATGGCTTGGGGGTAGAAGCTGTTCAGGGTCCTGTTGGTTCCAGACTTGGTGCATCGGTACCGCTTGCTGTGCGGTAGCAGAGAGAACAGTCTATGACTTGGGCAGTCTTTGACAATTTTTAGGGCCTTCCTCTGAACCTGCCTGGTATAGAGGTCCTGGATGGCAGGGAGCTCGGCCCCAGTGATGTACTGGGCAGTACATACTACCCTCTGTAGCGCCTTGCCGTTGGATGCAAAGCAGTTGCCATACCAGGCGGTGATGCAACCAGTCAGTGTAGTTGGTGTAGCTGTAGGACTTTTTGAGGATCTGAGGTCCCATGCCGAATCTCTTCAGCCTCCTGAGGGGGAAGAGGCGTTGTCGTGCCCTCTTCACGATTGTGTTGGTGTTTATGGACCATGATAGATCCTTAGTGATGTGGACACTGAGGAACTTCAAGCTCTCGACCCGCTCCACTACAGTCCCGTTGATGTGAATGGCGGCGTGCTTGGCCCTCCATTTCCTGTAGTCCACAACCAGCTCCTTTGTCTTGCTGAGGTTGAGGGAGAGGTTGTTGTCCTGGCACCACACTGCCAGGTCACTGACCTCCTCCCTATCGGCTGTCTCATTATTGTTGGGCATCCAGCTTACCACCGTGGTGCTGCTGGCAAAGTTAATGATGGTGTTGGAATCGTGCATGGTCACGCAGTCATGGATGAACAGGAAGTACAGGAGGGAACAAATAACGCACCCCTGAGGTGCCCCTGTGTTGAGGGTCAGTGTGGCGGATGTGTTGTTGCCTACCCCGCAGAAAGTCCAGGATCAAGTTGCAGAGGAAGGTGTTCAGTCCCAGGCTCCTTAGCTTAGTGATGAGCTTTGTGGGTACTATGGTGTTGAACGCTGAGCTGTAGTCAATGAACAGCATTCTCATGTAGGTGCTCCTTTTGTCCAGGTGGGAAAGGACAGTAGAGTAGAATTGTGTAGTGCAATAGAGATTGTGTCATTTGTGGATCTTTTGGGGATCTGGGATGGGTGTCTGGGATGATGTTGTTGATGTGAGCCATGACCAGCTTTTCAAAGCATTTCATGGCTACAGATGTGAGTGCTACGGGGAGATAGTCATTTAGACAGGTTACCTTGGCATTTTTGGAGTTTGCTGTCTGTGCACATCTTGGTCAAAATGATCAATATATTCAGAGACGATGGTTGGAACCCACTGGGCACAGACTTCAATTCAACATCTATTCCAAGTTGGTTCAACGTAATTTCATTAAAATGGCGGGGAAACAATGTTGATTCAACCATTGTGTGCCCAGTGGGTAGTATTCCAGGCCAAACTTCACAGAGATGTAGTCTTCCCTACTACCTCTCAAACAGAATATTTTTCCCTGTATGTTTTTCTCACTGAGTGTACAAAACATTAAGAACACCTTCCTAATATTGAGTTGCACCCCCCAGCCTCACCCTACGCTGATTTAAGTGGATTTATCAAAACAAACCAATAAGGCATCATAGCTTTCCCCTGGATTCACCTGGTCAGTCTATGCCATGGAAAGAGCAGGTTCACTCAATGTTTTGTATAGTCAGTGTATATACATAGCTCTTCTGCTTTACATCTCCCCTTCGCTACTCATCTCTCTCTCTGTCTCTTCCTCTATCTTTCTACATTGACTTCCCTCTTTCTTTAGCGTTCTCTCTGTCTAAGATTGGTTGAACAGATAACCATGGGATGCTCACACACACACACACACACACACACACACACACACACACACACACACACACACGTCTCCTGTAGTAATCTGTGTGATTCTCCAGATGGAAGCTGTCTGTCTCCTGTAGCAACATCCTGGTCAGCTCCCACATTCTGTTTACACATACACACACACAAACACACACACACACACACACACACACACACACACACACACACACACACACACACACACACACACACACACACACACACACACACACACACACACACACACACACACACACACGTCTCCTGTAGTAATCTGTGTGATTCTCCAGATGGAAGCTGTCTGTCTCCTGTAGCAACATCCTGGTCAGCTCCCACATTCTGTTTACACATACACACACACACACAAACACACACACATACACACACAGACACACTGTTACTCACAGGATTATAATTCCTTAACACACGCTCACACGCACACATCCAGATCATAAATCCTCAGATCTGACCTATACCACCAATCCAATGATTTCAGGTGTTTATGGTTCGATAGGACATGAGTTTGAGGCATAAATAACCAGCAGTCAAACCCTCAATATGGCAGTCAGATTACTCTGTGTAACCCAGTCAAGCATTACCACTGTGGAACCAGATTCCCAACACATGTCACAACGACACACAAAGACATCGTAGACCAATAAGCCTGATGGCCTTGTGTCCTGTTGTTAGTCAGGCTGTCTGTCTATCAGCTGAAATGTCAGTCAGACTGACTGGTACATACGTCGATCAGTCTGGAGGTGACTGGTTAGTGAGGAGATTACAGTCACAATGGTGTCTGTCTGTCTTTGTGTGTGCGTGTGTGTGTGTGTGTGCGTGCGTGCGTGCGTGCGTGCGTGCGTGCGTGCGTGTGTGTGTGTGTGCGTGAAGGACAGGCAGCGGTGAGGACAGGTCATTGGGGAGAGTCAGAGGAAACCGGTTGACAAATCAAAGAATAACCAAGGGGGTGGGTTTAACAGGCATCTTCCCCTCCTTCCCTTCTCTTTCTCCCTCTTTCTGTCACTCTCTCTCTCTTTTTCTTTCTCTGTTCTCTCTCTCTGTCTTGCTCCCTCGCTGTCTCTCCTTTCAGCCTCACTAAGTAGGGCTCTCCAGTGACCTCTCCAACAGAGAAATGCCTGGTACTTTGATATAAATTGAATATTATACAATTATTTTCCGTATTGGAGTAACCATGGAAGACAACAGCAGCTGTCTCCTCTCCTCTTTTTCTTTCTGTCATTTTGGTCTGTCCATACATTTACAGAGTGGTACAGACTGTGTGTGACACAGGGAGAGAGAACGAGAATTACAAAGTTCAGTGACAGAGAGGAAGGGGAGTGGGGGTGGTGCTAGTGTGTGTGTGTGTGTGTGCGTGCGCACGTGCTTATGTTTGTTTCAGATGAGCCTCAGTGAAATGTCACACATGTTTTAGCTCTCATCAGGATGGAGCTTTGTGGGTAAATGCCCTCAAGACAACCCATCAGATTTCATTAATACACCACTTACACACACACACACACACAGTCTTGTACAACTAACCTTGTGGGGACACACAAATCAGTACCATTCAAAATCCTATTTTCCCTAACCCCTGAACCTAACCCTAACCCTAACCCATACCCTTACCCTAACACTACCCCTAACCCTAACCTTAACCCTAACCTTAACTTTAACCCTAGCAACTAACCCCAACCTTAGCTCCTAACCCTAAACCTAATTCTAACCCTAACATTAATTCCAACCTTAACCCCCTAGAAATCGCATTTGACCTTGTGGGGAACAACAAAATGTCTCCATTTGGTAAAATGTTTGTTTGTTTACTATTCTTGTGAGGACTTCTGGTCCCCACAACTATAGCTAAACACGTACACACACACACACCACATTTCCTTAATACGGCAGAGCGATTAGACACATCAGCTTTCATTAAATAAACAGACAGATGCAGTAAGACCAGTTTAGAGTGAAACAGTAGAGAGACAGGAAGAGATACAGTATTTTCCGAGTAGATCGCAAAATATTTAATGAACTAAAACATCTCCCGTCTCGCAAAGAGGGACAGGCAGCAGAGCCACAGAGCAGCAGGTCTCATTAGAACAGTATAGAGACTGAGAAAACAGAGACAGAAACATCTCCACCAGCTCAGAGAAAAAAACATGTCCACCAGCTCAGAGACAGAAACATGTCCACCAGCTCAGAGACAGAAACATGTCCACCAGCTCAGAGACAGAAACATTTCCACCAGCTCAGAGACAGAAACATCTGCACCAGCTCAGAGACAGAAACATTTCCACCAGCTCCGAGACAGAAACATGTCCACCAGCTCCGAGACAGAAACATGTCCACCAGCTCCGAGACAGAAACATTTCCACCAGCTCAGAGACAGAAACATGTCCACCAGCTCAGAGACAGAAACATTTCCACCAGCTCCGAGACAGAAACATTTCCACCAGCTCCGAGACAGAAACATTTCCACCAGCTCAGAGACAGAAACATTTCCGCCAGCTCAGAGACAGAAACATTTCCACCAGCTCAGAGACAGAAACATGTCCACCAGCTCAGAGACAGAAACATCTCCACCAGCTCCGAGACAGAAACATTTCCACCAGCTCAGAGACAGAAACATGTCCACCAGCTCAGAGACAGAAACATTTCCACCAGCTCAGAGACAGAAACATTTCCACCAGCTCAGAGACAGAAACATTTCCACCAGCTCAGAGACAGAAACATTTCCACCAGCTCAGAGACAGAAACATTTCCACCAGCTCAGAGACAGAAACATCTCCACCAGCTCAGAGACAGAAACATCTCCATCAGCTCAGAGACAGAAACATTTCCGCCAGCTCAGAGACAGAAACATGTCCACCAGCTCAGAGACAGAAACATTTCCAACCGCTCAGAGACAGAAACATTTCCACCAGCTCCGAGACAGAAACATTTCCACCAGCTCAGAGACAGAAACATTTTCAACCGCTCAGAGACAGAAACATTTCCACCAGCTCAGAGACAGAAACATGTCCACCAGCTCAGAGACAGAAACATTTCCACCAGCTCAGAGACAGAAACATGTCCACCAGCTCAGAGACAGAAACATTTCCACCAGCTCCGAGACAGAAACATTTCCACCAGCTCAGAGACAGAAACATTTCCACCAGCTCAGAGACAGAAACATTTCCACCAGCTCAGAGACATAAACATGTCCACCAACTCAGAGACAGAAACATTTCCAACCGCTCAGAGACAGAAACATTTCCACCAGCTCAGAGACAGAAACATGTCCACCAGCTCAGAGACAGAAACATGTCCACCAGCTCAGAGACAGAAACATTTCCACCAGCTCAGAGACAGAAACATGTCCACCAGCTCAGAGACAGAAACATTTCCACCAGCTCAGAGACAGAAACATTTCCACCAGCTCAGAGACAGAAACATTTCCACCAGCTCAGAGACAGAAACATTTCCACCAGCTCAGAGAGAGAAACATGTCCACCAGCTCAGAGACAGAACATTTCCACCAGCTCAGAGACAGAAACATTTCCACCAGCTCAGAGACAGAAACATTTCCACCAGCTCCGAGACAGAAACATTTCCACCAGCTCAGAGACAGAAACATTTCCACCAGCTCAGAGACAGAAACATTTCCACCAGCTCAGAGACAGAAACATTTCCACCAGCTCAGAGACAGAAACATGTCCACCAGCTCAGAGACAGAAACATTTCCACCAGCTCAGAGACAGAAAAATTTCCACCAGCTCAGAGACAGAAACATTTCCAACCGCTCAGAGACAGAAACATTTCCACCAGCTCAGAGACAGAAACATTTCCACCAGCTCAGAGACAGAAACATTTTCAACCGCTCAGAGACAGAAACATTTCCACCAGCTCAGAGACAGAAACATGTCCACCAGCTCAGAGACAGAAACATTTCCACCAGCTCAGAGACAGAAACATGTCCACCAGCTCAGAGACAGAAACATTTCCACCAGCTCAGAGACAGAAACATTTCCACCAGCTCAGAGACAGAAACATTTCCACCAGCTCAGAGACAGAAACATTTCCACCAGCTCAGAGACAGAAACATTTCCACCAGCTCAGAGACAGAAACATGTCCACCAGCTCAGAGACAGAAACATTTCCACCAGCTCAGAGACAGAAACATCTCCACCAGCTCAGAGACAGAAACATTTCCACCAGCTCCGAGACAGAAACATGTCCACCAGCTCCGAGACAGAAACATGTCCACCAGCTCAGAGACAGAAACATTTCCACCAGCTCAGAGACAGAAACATGTCCACCAGCTCAGAGACAGAAACATTTCCACCAGCTCCGAGACAGAAACATTTCCACCATATCCGAGACAGAAACATTTCCACCAGCTCAGAGACAGAAACATTTCCGCCAGCTCAGAGACAGAAACATTTCCACCAGCTCAGAGACAGAAACATGTCCACCAGCTCAGAGACAGAAACATCTCCACCAGCTCCGAGACAGAAACATTTCCACCAGCTCAGAGACAGAAACATGTCCACCAGCTCAGAGACAGAAACATTTCCACCAGCTCAGAGACAGAAACATTTCCACCAGCTCAGAGACAGAAACATTTCCACCAGCTCAGAGACAGAAACATTTCCACCAGCTCAGAGACAGAAACATTTCCACCAGCTCAGAGACAGAAACATCTCCACCAGCTCAGAGACAGAAACATCTCCATCAGCTCAGAGACAGAAACATTTCCGCCAGCTCAGAGACAGAAACATGTCCACCAGCTCAGAGACAGAAACATTTCCAACCGCTCAGAGACAGAAACATTTCCACCAGCTCCGAGACAGAAACATTTCCACCAGCTCAGAGACAGAAACATTTTCAACCGCTCAGAGACAGAAACATTTCCACCAGCTCAGAGACAGAAACATGTCCACCAGCTCAGAGACAGAAACATTTCCACCAGCTCAGAGACAGAAACATGTCCACCAGCTCAGAGACAGAAACATTTCCACCAGCTCCGAGACAGAAACATTTCCACCAGCTCAGAGACAGAAACATTTCCACCAGCTCAGAGACAGAAACATTTCCACCAGCTCAGAGACATAAACATGTCCACCAACTCAGAGACAGAAACATTTCCAACCGCTCAGAGACAGAAACATTTCCACCAGCTCAGAGACAGAAACATGTCCACCAGCTCAGAGACAGAAACATGTCCACCAGCTCAGAGACAGAAACATTTCCACCAGCTCAGAGACAGAAACATGTCCACCAGCTCAGAGACAGAAACATTTCCACCAGCTCAGAGACAGAAACATTTCCACCAGCTCAGAGACAGAAACATTTCCACCAGCTCAGAGACAGAAACATTTCCACCAGCTCAGAGACAGAAACATGTCCACCAGCTCAGAGACAGAACATTTCCACCAGCTCAGAGACAGAAACATTTCCACCAGCTCAGAGACAGAAACATTTCCACCAGCTCCGAGACAGAAACATTTCCACCAGCTCAGAGACAGAAACATTTCCACCAGCTCAGAGACAGAAACATTTCCACCAGCTAAGAGACAGAAACATTTCCACCAGCTCAGAGACAGAAACATTTCCACCAGCTCAGAGACAGAAACATTTCCACCAGCTCAGAGACAGAAGCATTTCCACCAGCTCAGAGACAGAAACATTTCCACCAGCTCAGAGACAGAAACATCTCCACCAGCTCCGAGACAGAAACATTTCCACCAGCTCAGAGACAGAAACATGTCCACCAGCTCAGAGACAGAAACATTTCCACCAGCTCAGAGACAGAAACATTTCCACCAGCTCAGAGACAGAAACATTTCCACCAGCTCAGAGACAGAAACGTTTCCACCAGCTCAGAGACAGAAACATTTCCACCAGCTCAGAGACAGAAACATCTCCACCAGCTCAGAGACAGAAACATCTCCATCAGCTCAGAGACAGAAACATTTCCACCAGCTCAGAGACAGAAACATGTCCACCAGCTCAGAGACAGAAACATTTCCACCAGCTCAGAGACAGAAACATTTCCACCAGCTCAGAGACAGAAACATTTCCACCAGCTCAGAGACAGAAACATTTCCACCAGCTCAGAGACAGAAACATTTCCACCAGCTCAGAGACAGAAACATCTCCACCAGCTCAGAGACAGAAACATCTCCATCAGCTCAGATACAGAAACATTTCCGCCAGCTCAGAGACAGAAACATGTCCACCAGCTCAGAGACAGAAACATTTCCAACCGCTCAGAGACAGAAACATTTCCACCAGCTCCGAGACAGAAACATTTCCACCAGCTCAGAGACAGAAACATTTTCAACCGCTCAGAGACAGAAACATTTCCACCAGCTCAGAGACAGAAACATGTCCACCAGCTCAGAGACAGAAACATTTCCACCAGCTCAGAGACAGAAACATGTCCACCAGCTCAGAGACAGAAACATTTCCACCAGCTCCGAGACAGAAACATTTCCACCAGCTCAGAGACAGAAACATTTCCACCAGCTCAGAGACAGAAACATTTCCACCAGCTCAGAGACATAAACATGTCCACCAGCTCAGAGACAGAAACATTTCCAACCGCTCAGAGACAGAAACATTTCCACCAGCTCAGAGACAGAAACATGTCCACCAGCTCAGAGACAGAAACATTTCCACCAGCTCAGAGACAGAAACATGTCCACCAGCTCCGAGACAGAAACATTTCCACCAGCTCAGAGACAGAAACATTTCCACCAGCTCAGAGACAGAAACATTTCCACCAGCTCAGAGACAGAAACATTTCCACCAGCTCAGAGACAGAAACATGTCCACCAGCTCAGAGACAGAACATTTCCACCAGCTCAGAGACAGAAACATTTCCACCAGCTCAGAGACAGAAACATTTCCACCAGCTCCGAGACAGAAACATTTCCACCAGCTCAGAGACAGAAACATTTCCACCAGCTCAGAGACAGAAACATTTCCACCAGCTCAGAGACAGAAACATTTCCACCAGCTCAGAGACAGAAACATTTCCACCAGCTCAGAGACAGAAGCATTTCCACCAGCTCAGAGACAGAAACATTTCCACCAGCTCAGAGACAGAAACATTTCCACCAGCTCAGAGACAGAAACATTTCCACCAGCTCAGAGACAGAAACATTTCCACCAGCTCAGAGACAGAAACATTTCCACCAGCTCAGAGACAGAAACATCTCCACCAGCTCAGAGACAGAAACATCTCCATCAGCTCAGAGACAGAAACATTTCCACCAGCTCAGAGACAGAAACATGTCCACCAGCTCAGAGACAGAAACATTTCCACCAGCTCAGAGACAGAAACATTTCCACCAGCTCAGAGACAGAAACATTTCCACCAGCTCAGAGACAGAAACATTTCCACCAGCTCAGAGACAGAAACATTTCCACCAGCTCAGAGACAGAAACATCTCCACCAGCTCAGAGACAGAAACATCTCCATCAGCTCAGATACAGAAACATTTCCGCCAGCTCAGAGACAGAAACATGTCCACCAGCTCAGAGACAGAAACATTTCCAACCGCTCAGAGACAGAAACATTTCCACCAGCTCCGAGACAGAAACATTTCCACCAGCTCAGAGACAGAAACATTTTCAACCGCTCAGAGACAGAAACATTTCCACCAGCTCAGAGACAGAAACATGTCCACCAGCTCAGAGACAGAAACATTTCCACCAGCTCAGAGACAGAAACATGTCCACCAGCTCAGAGACAGAAACATTTCCACCAGCTCCGAGACAGAAACATTTCCACCAGCTCAGAGACAGAAACATTTCCACCAGCTCAGAGACAGAAACATTTCCACCAGCTCAGAGACATAAACATGTCCACCAGCTCAGAGACAGAAACATTTCCAACCGCTCAGAGACAGAAACATTTCCACCAGCTCAGAGACAGAAACATGTCCACCAGCTCAGAGACAGAAACATTTCCACCAGCTCAGAGACAGAAACATGTCCACCAGCTCAGAGACAGAAACATTTCCACCAGCTCAGAGACAGAAACATTTCCACCAGCTCAGAGACAGAAACATTTCCACCAGCTCAGAGACAGAAACATTTCCACCAGCTCAGAGACAGAAACATGTCCACCAGCTCAGAGACAGAACATTTCCACCAGCTCAGAGACAGAAACATTTCCACCAGCTCAGAGACAGAAACATTTCCACCAGCTCCGAGACAGAAACATTTCCACCAGCTCAGAGACAGAAACATTTCCACCAGCTCAGAGACAGAAACATTTCCACCAGCTCAGAGACAGAAACATTTCCACCAGCTCAGAGACAGAAACATTTCCACCAGCTCAGAGACAGAAGCATTTCCACCAGCTCAGAGACAGAAACATTTCCACCAGCTCAGAGACAGAAACATTTCCACCAGCTCAGAGACAGAAACATTTCCACCAGCTCAGAGACAGAAATATTTCCACCAGCTCAGAGACAGAAACATTTCCACCAGCTCAGAGACAGAAACATTTCCACCAGCTCAGAGACAGAAACATGTCCACCAGCTCAGAGACAGAAACATGTCCATCTGCTCAGAGGCATTTCTCTCTTCTCCCTCTCGTCAGAAGAATTCAAAACCTTCACATTCATGATACATCCCCTCTCTGTATGCAGTTAGATCCAGGAGAGAGAGAGAGAGAGAGAGAGAGAGAGAGAGAGAGAGAGAGAGAGAGAGAGAGAGAGTGAGGAGAGAGAGAGAGAGAGAAGGTTGGGGGATAGAAGTAGAGACAAAGAGAGAGGGAATGAAGAGACAGTGAGCATTAAGAAACAGAGCCTGTCAGATGACACATTACAGGCTCTGTGTCAGCGTCTGTTCTCCCTGTCCTCCATTAACTTCTCACACATCTGCACTGTGTGTGTGTGTGTGTGTGTGTGTGTGTGTGTGTGTGTGTGTGTGTGTGTGTGTGTGTGTGTGTGTGTGTGTGTGTGTGTGTGTGTGTGTGTGTGTGTGTGTGTGTGTATACAGACACTTGGCTACGGTGAGAGTAGAGAGACTAATGTGTGAAACCTCAGCATTACCATTACCCATGACTAAGATAACCATTCTGACACAAGGCCATCTCCATTTGGTGATTATAAATAGGCTTTTACCCTTTAGGAAAGAGGGAGAGCGAGAGAGAGATGTAGATAGATGTTGAGAGAGGTAGAGGTAGAGGAGACTAATTAGAGAAAGAGAGTGGAGATGTCTCCTCTCGTCTTGACAGGGTGAGACAGAGTTAAAGTACATCACCATGCTAGAACCTCAGAACACTCATTAACGACACTGCAAGGGAACGACAGACAGAGAAAAGGAGAGAGAGAGGCAAGAGAAGGAGGAGGGGAGGGGTGGAACTAGGTCAAGGAAGAGAGGGAGAGAAGGAGAGAGGGAAAGCTGTTAGCTTGGCCCCCAATTAACTTTTCTAATCATCCACCATCCTACCATTCTACCAGCAGTGCATATGACAACAATGGGCCTCTGTGTGTGTAGTGCTATTGTAAAGATATTATGGTGCAGAGGGAGGGTGAAGGGGACATCAAGGGTAGTAGGCATGATTTAAGGGTTAGGAGATGGGATGTCTTGGCTAAAAGCTCACTGGACTGTAAACCCGAGCCAGAGCTTGCCTCCCAAATGACACCATATTACCTACACAGTTCACTATTTTTGACCAGAGTCCAATAGCCCCTGGTCAAAAGTAGTGCATTTTATAGGGACTAGGGTGCCATATGGAACACAGACAGAGTAAGATATCCCCATCTGACACTGGAACTGGTAAACGCTCTACTATTGCAGTACACTCAAATACACTACATTAATATACAATAAAACACAATAGCACATGGTAACTACACATTCCAGTAATCCCACAAACGGTTTGTTAGGGCTCTGAATATGACACTGAGAATGTAATACACCCACACTCAAACACACACACACACACACACACACACACACACACACACACACACACACACACACACACACACACACACACACACACACACACACACACACACACACACACACACACACACACACACACACACCGTTACCAGAAGGAATAGTTTTTTGTAGCAGATATATTTTTTTAAACTGTGTTTAATGTGGGGTTTCACATAAAATAAGAACAAAACACAATTTTCTCTCTGTAGAAAAAAACAGCAACAATGTTCTGGCCTGGAGCGCTCAGCGCTGTACTAATCTGAATTACTGTTGTTGTATTCTTGGAGGGTTGTCTGATGTCTGCTGTTTAGAAACATGGAGGTTATTTCTGTGCTCAGCCAGAGAACAGAAACTGTGTCATTGCTGATTCCACCACCAAACCACACTGCTACTGTCACACCCTTATCTTTCACCTGTCTTTGTGCTTGTCTCCACCCCCCACCAGTTGTCTCCCATCTCCCCTCATTTTCTCCTATGTATTTATACCTGTGTTCTCTGTTTGTCTGTTGCCAGTTCGTTTTGTTTGTCATGCCTGCCAGCATTTTCCCCCTTGCTCCTGTCTTTTCTATAGTTGCTGTTTTCTAGTTTTCCCGGTTTTGACCATTTTGCCTGCCCTGCCCTGACCCTGAGACTGCCTGCCGTTGTCACGACTTCCGCCAAAGTTGGTGCCTCTCCTTGTTCGGCGGTCGTCGTCACCTGCTTTCTAGCTGCCACCGATCTACGTTTCTTTTTCCATTTGTTTTGTCTTGATTGTACACACCTGGTTACCATTACGTTATAATTTATTCCCTATTTTACCCTCTAGTTCCCACATGGTTTTGTGCGTGTTTGTTCTTTGTTTAGTGTTCAAGACTTCTGTGAGCTGGTGTGTTTTCCCTGCGTGGAAATGTTGTTTCTTTTCGGGGTAAAGTACGTATTTTACTCAGTTCTGTGTCCAGCGCCTGACTCCGTCCTAACCGCTGCACATTGACACATGGCAGAAACACGCACCTACTTATGGAGTCAGCAGGTGCACTCAGTCCTCCGTTACCAGTGGAGGAGCGCGTCCAGCAGCGACGATGCTCCAAAATCTTGGCACAGCCATGGATTGCGTGCTACACACCATGGAGCGATGGGAGAGAGGGGGTTTTCCCACACTCCCATCAACTTTACCCCAACCCACACCACTGTCCACCCCTCCGTCACCTGGACCCAGTGGGATTCGGCTCTCGCTCCCGAGGGCATATGATGGGACGGCTGCCGGGTGCCAGGGGTTCCTACTCTAGTTGGAGCTCTACCTGGCGACCGTCCACCCGGCTCCTTCGGGATATCAGAGCATGTCCACCCTCATCTCCTGTTTGTCGGGGTAAGGGCTTGAGTGGGCCAATGCCGAATGGGGAGGAATAGACGCAGTGTTGGTCTGCTATGAGGATTTCATCCACCGCTTCCGGGTGGTTTTCGATCATCCACCTGAGGGGAGAGCGGCGGGAGAACGCTTGGTCCATCTCAGACAGGGGATGAGGAGCGCACAGGACTTCGCACTGGACTTCAGGACCCTGGCTGCCAGCGCGGGATGGAATGAGAGGGCCCTGATCGACCATTACCGATGTAGTCTACGTGAGGACGTTCGTCGGGAGCTGGCCTGCAGGGACACCACCCTTACCCTCGACCAGCTGGTGGATTTATCCATCCGGATCTGGATAACCTGTTGGCCACCCGCGGACGTCCGGATCGGGGTCCGTCCATTCCATCCCCCAGCACCTCCGATCCTACACCTATGGAGCTCGGAGGTGCTGCTCTAAGGGTGACCGGAGAGGGGGACCGTTTCCTGCACCACCTGTGGCTGCAGAGGGCACACTGCTGGTGGTGCTGGAGAGGTTCCCCAGGGAGTCGAGGCAGCAGGCAGGGCACTGGTGGATCATCCCAGGTGAGTAGGCACCTCACCCAGAGCTCCCTGTTGCGCACATGTGTGTATGTATAGAATTTCCTGAGTTTTCCCCGCATTCCCAGCAAAAGGCGCTAGTAGATTCAGGCGCAGCTGGGAACTTTATTGACCGTTAATTTGCACTTAGATTAGGGATCCCTATTGTTCCTGTTGATGTGCCCTTCCCTGTACATGCCTTAGATAGTCCTCCTTTAGGGTCGGGCCTGATTAGGGAGGTCACAGCTCCACTATGTATGATAACGCAGAAGGGTCATGAGGAGAGAATTAGTCTCTTCCTGATCGATTCTCCTGCGTTTCCTGTGGTGTTGGGGCTTCCCTGGTTGGCCTATCATGACCCCACTATTTCGTGGCAACAGAGGGCTCTCAAGGGATGGTCACGTCAGTGCTCAGGTTGGTGTATAGGTGTTTCCATAGGTGAAACTACGGTGGAGAGTCCAAATCAGGTCTCCACCATGCACATCCCCCCCTGAATATGCTGATTTGGCTCTCGCCTTCTGTAAAAAGAAGGCGACTCAATTACCACCCCATCGACGGGGGGATTGGGCGATAAATCTCCTGGTAGATGCAGCTCTTCCCAGGAGTCACGTGTATCCTCTGTCACAGGAGGAGACGAAGGCTATGGAAACATATGTCTCCGAATCTCTGGGACAGGGATACATTCAGCCTTCCACTTCGCCTGCCTCCTCAAGTTTCTTTTTTGTGAAGAAGAAGGATGGCGGTTTACACCCGTGCATTGACTATAGAGGTATAAATCAGATCACGGCGAAGTATAGTTACCTGCTGCCTCTCATAGCCAGTGTGACCGAGTCATTGCACGGGGCGCACTTCTTCACCAAATTGGATCTCAGGAGCGCTTACAATCTGGTGCGTATCCGGGAGGAGGATGAGTGGAAGACGGCATTTAGTACCACCTCTGGGCACATGAGTACCTCGTCATAACATATGGGTTGATGAATGCTCCATCAGTCTTCCAATCATTTGTAGACCAGATTTTCAGGGACCTGCACGGGCAGGGTGTAGTGGTGTATATAGATGACATTCTAATATACTCCGCTACACGCACCGAGCATGTGTCCCTGGTGCGCAAGGTGCTTGGTCAACTGTTGGAGCATGACCTGTACATCAAGGCTGAGAAATGTCTGTTCTTCCAACAGTCCGTCTCCTTCCTAGGGTACCGCCTGTCCACGTTAGCGGTGGAGATGGAGAATAACCGAATTTCAGCCGTGCGTAATTGGCCGACTCCAACCACGGTAAAGGAGGTGCAGCGGTTCTTAGGGTTTGCCAACTACTACCGGAGGTTTATCCGGGGCTTTGGTCAGGTAGTGGCCCCCATTACCTCCTTGCTGAAGGGGGGACCAGTGCAACTGCAGTGGTCAGCTGGGGCGGACAGGGCTTTAGGTCACCTGAAGGCTCTGTTTACCTCGGCAACTGTGCTGGCTCATCCTGATCCCTCCTTGGCATTCATAGTAGAGGTGGACGCGTCCGAGGTTGGGATAGAAGCTGTGCTGTCTCAGCGCTCGGATACGCCACCAAAGCTCCGCCCCTGTGCTTTTTTTTCGAAGAAGCTCAGCCCGGTGGAGCGAAACTATGATGTGGGGAACCGGGAGCTGTTGGATGTTGTCAGGGCTCTGAAGGCGTGGAGGCATTGGCTTGAGGGGGCTAAACACCCTTTTCTCATTTGGACTGACCACCGCAATCTGGAGTACATCCGGGCGGCGAGGAGAATGAACCCTCGCCAGTCAAGGTGGGCCATGTTTTTCACCTGTTTTGTTTTCACCCTATCCTACAGACCAGGTTCCCAGAACGCTAAGGCAGACACACTGTCCCGGATGTATGACACAGAGGAGCGGTCCACGGATCCCACTCCCATGCTTCCGGCTTCATGCCTGGCGGCACCGGTAGTATGGGGGGTTGACGCGTACATCGAGCGGGCGTTACGTGCGGAGCCCACTCCCACCCAGTGTCCAGTTGGGCATCTGTACGTTCCGTCTGATGTCCGTGATCGATTGATCTGTTGGGCCCACACGTCACCCTCCTCTGGTCATCCTGGTATGGGTCGGACAGTGCGCTGTCTTAGTGGGAAGTACTAGTGGACCACTTTAGCTAAGGACGTGAGGGTTTATGTTTCCTCCTGCTTGGTGTGTGCCCAGTGCAAGGCACCTAGACACCTGCCCAGAAGGAAATTACAATCCCTACCCGTTCCACAACCGCCGTGGTCACACCTATCGGTGGATTTCGTGACGGATCTTCCTCCGTCACAAGGAAACACCACGTTTCTGGTGTTCAAGTCCTGCCGTCTCCTTCCTTTGCCCGGTCTCCCTACGGCCCTACAGACCGCGGAGGCCCTGTTACACATGTCTTCTGGCACTACGGGGTGCCTGAGGATATAGTGTCTGATCGGGGTCCCCAGTTCACATCGAGTGTCTGGAGGGCGTTCATGGAGCGTCTGGGGGTCTCGGTCAGCCTAACCTCAGGGTTTCACCCCGAGAGTAATGGGAAGGTGGAGAGAGTTAACCAGGATGTGGGTAGGTTTCTGCGGTCCTATTGCCAGGACCGGCCGGGAGTGGGTGGTTTTCATCCCCTGGGCAGAGATGGCCCAAAACTCCCTCCGCCACTCCTCCACTAACCTGTCTCCGTTTCAGTGTGTACTAGGTTATCAGCCGGTCCTGGCACCATGTCTGATGCCATGGTGCCAGGACCGGGTGATAACCTAGTACACACTGAAACGGAGACAGGTTAGTGGAGGAGTGGCGGAGGGAGTGGCCAGATCGAGGCTCCTGCGGTGGATGAATGGTTTCGGCGCTTGGAGACATGGGACGCTGCCCATGTGCGCCTGCAACGGGCCATCAGGCGAAAGAAGGCGAGCGCCGACCGCCACCGCAGTGAGGCCAGGTCTGGCTCTCGCCCCGAAACCTGCCCCTTCGCCTGCCCTGCCGGAAGCTGGGTCTGCGGTTTGTGGGGCCATTTAAAGTCCTGAGGAGACTGAACGCGGTATGTTATAGGTTACAGCTTCCCCCTGATGACCATATTTAACCCCTCGTTAATGAACTCATGAACTCAAGGCGTCGGGCGAGGGGCCTTCAGTACCTCGTGGAGTGGGAGGGGTGCCGCAGGAGAGATGCTGGGTGCCGATGGAGGACATCCTGGACCCTTCCTTACTGCAGGAATTTCACTGTCTCCACCCGGATCGCCCTGCGCCTCGTCCTCCAGGTCGTCCCCGAGGCCGGTGTCAGCGCGCTTCTGGAGCCACGCGCCAGGGGGGGTACTGTCACGACTTCCGCAGAAGTTGGTGCCTCTCCTTGTTTGGGCGGCGTTCAGTGGTTGTCGTCACCGGCTTTCTAGCTGCCACCGATCTACGTTTCATTTTCCATTTGTTTTGTCTTGATTGTACACACCTGGTTCCCATTACGTTATAATGTATTCCCTATTTGACCCTCTAGTTCATACATGGTTTTGTGCGTGTTTGTTCTTTGTTTAGTATTCAAGACTTCTGCGAGCTGGTGTGTTTTCCCTGCGTGAAAATTTAGTTGGATCTTTTCGAGTAAAGTACATCTTTTACTCAGTTATGTGTCCTGCGCCTGACTCCGTCCTAACTGCTGCACATTGACACATGACAGCCGTCCTGTACCTTTTGGACTCTGATCCAGATTACTGACCTCTGCCTGCCATTGACCTGTCGTTTTGCCTACCCCCTGTTCTAGTAATAAACTTTTGTTACTTCGACACTGTCTGCATCTGGCTCTTCCCTAAAATGTGATAGCTACTGGATCTCCATAATACTACATCTACTAATACTATACTATACTGCTATTCACTGGTTTTAATAATATTGAATTAGTTGAAGTAAACACTTCAAAGTAGCCATTGTTACCACATAATTTCCTATTAAATAATTAAATACTAGATATACAGTGCATTCAGAAAGTATTCAGACCCATTGACTTTTTCCACATTTTGTTACATTACTGCCTTATTTTAAAATGGATTGTTTTTTCCTCATCAACCTACACACAATACCCCATAATGGCAAATCAAAAACAGTTTTTTAGAAATGTATTTATATAAAATATATATATATATATATATCACATTTACATAAGTATTCAGACCCTTTACTCAGTACTTTGTTGAAGCACCTTTTGCAGTGATTACAGCCTCGAGACTTCTTGGGTATGACGCTACAAGCTAGGCACACCTGTATTCGGGAGTTTCTCCCATTCTTCTCTGCAGAACCTCTCAAGCTCTGTCATGTTGGATGGGGAGCGCAGTTGTACAGCTATTTTCAGGTCTCTCCAGAGATGTTAGATCGGGTTCAAGTCCGGGCTCTGGCTGGGCCACTCAAGGATATTCAGAGACTTGTCCCAAAGTCACTCCTATGTTGTCTTGGCTGTGTGCTTAGGGTTGTTGTCCTGCTGGAAGGTGAACCTTCGTCCCAGTCTGAAGTCCTGAGCGCTCTGGAGCATGTTTTCATCAAGTATCTCTCTGTATTTTGCTCTGTTCATCTTTCCCTCGATCCTGACGAGTCTCCCAGTCCCTGCCGCTGAAAAACATCCCCACAGCATGATGATGCCACTACCACGCTTCACCGTAGGGATGGTATTGGCCAGGTGATGAGTGGTGCCTGGTTTCCTCCAGACTTGACGCGTGTCATTCAGGCCAATGAGTTCAATCTTGGTTTCATCAGACCAGAGAATCTTGTTTCTCATGGTCTGAGAGTCCTTTAGGTGCCTTTTGGCAAACTCCAAGTGGGATGTCATGTACCTTTTACTGAGAAGTGGATTCCGTCTGATCAATCTACCATAAAGGCCTGATTGGTGGAGTGCTGCAGAGATGGTTGTCCTTCTGGAAGTTTCTCTCATCTCCACAGAGGAACTCTGGAGCTCTGTCAGAGTGACCTTCGCGTTTTTGGTCACCTCCCTGACCAAGGCCCTTCTTCCCCGATTGCTCAGTTTGGCCGGACAGCCAGCTCTAGGAAGAGTCTTGGTGGTTCCAAACTTCTTCCATTTAGGAATGATGGCCACTGTGTTCTTGGGGAACTTCAATACTGCAGACAATTTTTGGTACCCTTCCCCAGATCTGTGCCTCAACACGATCCTGTCTCTGAGCTTTACAGACAATTTCTTCGACCTCTTGGCTTGGTTTTTGCTCTGACATGCACTGTCAACTGTGGGACCTTATATAGACAGGTGTGTGCCTTCCCAAATCATGTCCAATCAATTGATTTTACCAAAGGTGGACTCCAATCAAGTTGTAAAAACATCTCAAGGATGATCAATGGAAACAGGATGCACCTGAGCTCCATTTCGAGTCTCATAGCAAAGGCTCAGAATAATTATGTAAATAATGTATTTTGTTTTTATTTTTATATAAATCTGCAAACATTACTAAAAACCTGTTTTCGCTTTGCCATTATGGGGTATTTTGTGTAAATTGACGAGGAAAAAATTATTTAATCCATTTGAAAATAAGACTGTAACGTAACAAAATGTGGAATACTTTCCGAATGCACTGTATACCAGTGGAATCAGTACAGTCAAATAAAGAACTACCAATGCACTTTAGTCTTTAGATCCCAGGCAAGGTTACTCATCACGTGAGCGTGGTTCACCAAACCACCTCTGTTACATATCTATGCAATAATAATACCATATTCATGCACTGTGCTCTGCCTCTCTCTTTGCTTCTCATGTTGCAATCATGTGCAAAGGCAAGGAATATTAACTATTAACGAGAGATTCATTCCATGCTGGCAGAATGAGAAGTGAATAAATCATAAATCAAGGAGGTCTGGTCTGAACATGTGTGCTACTCTCATAAAGATCTGTCTTCAGCTGCTGCTGCATGGTGAGACCCACTGTCTTCAACTGCTGCTGCATGGTGAGGTCCACTGTCTTCAGCTGCTGCTGCATGGTGAGGCCCTGTCACGTTCCTGACCTGTTTTCCATTGTTTTTGTATGTGTTTAGTTGGTCAGGGCGTGAGTTGGGGTGGGCATTCTATGTTATGTGTTTCTATGTTGGGTTTAATGTGTTGCCTGATATGGTTCTCAATTAGAGGCAGGTGTTTGACGTTTCCTCTGATTGAGAACCATATTAAGGTAGGCTGTTCTCACTGTTTGTTTGCGGGTGATTGCAGGCCCACTGTCTTCAACTGCTGCTGCATGGTGGGGTCCACTGTCTTCAGCTGCTGCTGCATGGTGAGGCCCACTGTCTTCAACTGCTGCTGCATGGTGAGGCCCACTGTCTTCAACTGCTGCTGCATGGTGAGGCCCACTGTCTTCAGCTGCTGCTGCATGGTGAGGTCCACTGTCTTCAGCTGCTGCTGCATAGTTGGGCCCACTGTCTTCAACTGCTGCTGCATGGTGAGATCCACTGTCTTCAGCTGCTGCTGCATGGTGAGGTCCATTGTCTTCAACTGCTGCTGCATGGTGGGGCCCACTGTCTTCAACTGCTGCTGCATGGTGGGGCCCACTGTGCAGACACTGCTGCTGCATGGTGAGGCCCACTGTCTTCAACTGCTGCTACATGGTGAGGTCCACTGTCTTCAGCTGCTGCTGCATGGTGAGGTCCACTGTCTTCAACTGCTGCTGCATGGTGAGGCCCACTGTCTTCAACTGCTGCTGCATGGTGAGGCCCTGTCACGTTCCTGACCTGTTTTCCATTGTTTTTGTATGTGTTTAGTTGGTCAGGGCGTGAGTTGGGGTGGGCATTCTATGTTATGTGTTTCTATGTTGGGTTTAATGTGTTGCCTGATATGGTTCTCAATTAGAGGCAGGAGTTTGACGTTTCCTCTGATTGAGAACCATATTAAGGTAGGCTGTTCTCACTGTTTGTTTGCGGGTGATTGCAGGCCCACTGTCTTCAACTGCTGCTGCATGGTGGGGTCCACTGTATTCAGTTGCTGCTGCATGGTGAGGCCCACTGTCTTCAACTGCTGCTGCATGGTGAGGCCCACTGTCTTCAGCTGCTGCTGCATGGTGAGGTCCACTGTCTTCAGCTGCTGCTGCATAGTTGGGCCCACTGTCTTCAACTGCTGCTGCATGGTGAGATCCACTGTCTTCAGCTGCTGCTGCATGGCGAGGTCCATTGTCTTCAACTGCTGCTGCATGGTGGGGCCCACTGTCTTCAACTGCTGCTGCATGGTGGGGCCCACTGTCTTCAACTGCTGCTACATGGTGAGGCCCACTGTCTTCAACTGCTGCTACATGGTGAGGTCCACTGTCTTCAGCTGCAGCTGCATGGTGAGGTCCACTGTCTTCAACTGCTGCTGCATGGTGGGGCCCACTGTCTTCAACTGCTGCTACATGGTGAGGCCCACTGTCTTCAACTGCTGCTACATGGTGAGGTCCACTGTCTTCAGCTGCAGCTGCATGGTGAGGTCCACTGTCTTCAACTGCTGCTTCATGGTGAGGCCCACTGTCTTCAACTGCTGCTGCATGGTGAGGTCCACTGTCTTCAGCTGCTGCTGCATGGTGAGGTCCACTGTCTTCAACTGCTGCTTCATGGTGAGGCCCACTGTCTTCAACTGCTGCTGCATGGTGAGGTCCACTGTCTTCAGCTGCTGCTGCATGGTGAGGTCCACTGTCTTCAACTGCTGCTGCATGGTGAGATCCACTGTCTTCAGCTGCTGCTGCATGGCGAGGTCCATTGTCTTCAACTGCTGCTGCATGGTGGGGCCCACTGTCTTCAACTGCTGCTGCATGGTGTGGCCCACTGTCTTCAACTGCTGCTACATGGTGAGGCCCACTGTCTTCAACTGCTGCTACATGGTGAGGTCCACTGTCTTCAACTGCTGCTGCATGGTGGGGCCCACTGTCTTCAACTGCTGCTACATGGTGAGGCCCACTGTCTTCAACTGCTGCTACATGGTGAGGTCCACTGTCTTCAGCTGCAGCTGCATGGTGAGGTCCACTGTCTTCAACTGCTGCTTCTTGGTGAGGCCCACTGTCTTCAACTGCTGCTGCATGGTGAGGTCCACTGTCTTCAGCTGCTGCTGCATGGTGAGGTCCACTGTCTTCAACTGCTGCTGCATGGTGAGGCCCACTGTCTTCAACTGCTGCTGCATGGTGAGGCCCACTGTCTTCAACTGCTGCTGCGTGGTGAGGTCCACTGTCTTCAACTGCTGCTGCGTGGTGAGGTCCACTGTCTTCAGCTGCTGCTGCATGGTGAGGTCCACTGTCTTCAACTGCTGCTGCATGGTGAGGCCCACTGTCTTCAACTGCTGCTGCATGGTGAGGCCCACTGTCTTCAACTGCTGCTGCATGGTGAGGTCCATTGTCTTCAACTGCTGCTGCATGGTGAGGTCCACTGTCTTCAACTGCTGCTGCGTGGTGAGGCCCACTGTCTTCAGCTGCTGCTGCATGGTGAGGCCCACCGTCTTCAACTGCTGCTGCGTGGTGAGGTCCACTGTCTTCAACTGCTGCTGCATGTTGATGCCCACTGTCTTCAACTGCTGCTGCATGGTGAGGTCCTCTGTCTTCAACTGCTGCTGCATGTTGATGCCCACTGTCTTCAACTGCTGCTGCATGGTGAGGTCCACTGTCTTCAACTAATGCTGCATGTTGATGCCCACTGTCTTCAACTGCTGCTGCATGGTGAGGTCCACTGTCTTCAACTGCTGCTTCATGGTGGGGCCCACTGTTTTCAGCTGCTGCTGCATGTTGATGCCCACTGTCTTCAACTGCTGCTGCATGGTGATATCCACTGACTTCAGCTGCTGCTGCATGTTGATGCCCACTGTCTTCAACTGCTGCTGCATGTTGAGGTCCAATGTCTTCAGCTGCTGCTTTATGGTGAGGTCCACTGTCTTCAGCTGCTGCAACATGGTGGGAACCACTGTCTTCAACTGCTGCTGCATGGTGAGGTCCACTGTCTTCAGCTGCTGCTGCATGGTGAGGTCCACTGTCTTCAACTGCTGCTGCATGGTGAGGCCCACTGTCTTCAACTGCTGCTGCATGGTGAGGCCCACTGTCTTCAACTGCTGCTGCGTGGTGAGGTCCACTGTCTTCAACTGCTGCTGCGTGGTGAGGTCCACTGTCTTCAGCTGCTGCTGCATGGTGAGGTCCACTGTCTTCAACTGCTGCTGCATGGTGAGATCCACTGTCTTCAACTGCTGCTGCATGGTGAGGCCCACTGTCTTCAACTGCTGCTGCATATTGATGCCCATTGTCTTCAACTGCTGCTGCATGGTGAGGCCCACTGTCTTCAACTGCTGCTGCATGTTGATGCCCACTGTCTTCAACTGCTGCTGCAAGGTGAGGTCCACTGTCTTCAACTGCTGCTGCATGGTGAGGTCCACTGTCTTCAACTGCTGCTTCATGGTGGGGCCCACTGTTTTCAGCTGCTGCTGCATGTTGATGCCCACTGTCTTCAACTGCTGCTGCATGGTGATATCCACTGACTTCAGCTGCTGCTGCATGTTGATGCCCACTGTCTTCAACTGCTGCTGCATGTTGAGGTCCAATATCTTCAGCTGCTGCTTTATGGTGAGGTCCACTGTCTTCAGCTGCTGCTGCATGGTGAGGCCCACTGTCTTCAACTGCTGCAACATGGTGGGAACCACTGTCTTCAACTGCTGCTGCATGGTGAGGTCCACTGTCTTCAACTGCTGCTACATGCTGAGGTCCACTGTCTTCAACTGCTGCTGCATGGTGAGGCCCACTGTCTTCAGCTGCTGCTGCATGGTGAGGCCCACTGTCTTCAACTGCTGCTGCATGTTGATGACCACTGTCTTCAGCTGCTGCTGCATGGTGAGGTCCACTGTCTTCAGTTGCTGCTGCATGGTGAGGTCCACTGTCTTCAACTGCTGCTGCATGTTGATGACCACTGTCTTCAGCTGCTGCTGCATGGTGAGGTCCACTGTCTTCAGTTGCTGCTGCATGGAGAGGTCCACTGTCTTCAACTGCTGCTGCATGGTGAGGTCCACTGTCTTCAGCTGATGTTGCATGGTGAGGCCCACTGTATTCAACTGCTGCATGTTGATGCCCACTGTCTTCAACTGCTGCTGCATGGTGAGGTCCACTGTCTTCACCTGCTGCTGCATGGTGAGGTCCACTGTCTTCAACTGCTGCTGTATGTTGATGCACACTGTCTTCAACTGCTGCTGCATGGTGAGGTCCACTGTCTTCAGCTGCTGCTGCATGTTGATGCCCACTGTCTTCAACTGCTGCTGCATGGTGAGGTCCACTGTCTTCAACTGCTGCTGCATGGTGAGGTCCACTCTCTTCAGCTGCTGCTGCATGGTGGGACCCACTGTCTTCAACTGCTGCTGCATGTTGATGCCCAATGTCTTCAACTGCTGCTGCATGGTGAGGTCCACTGTCTTCAACTGCTGCTGCATGGTGAGGTCCACTCTCTTCAGCTGCTGCTGCATGGTGAGGTCCACTGTCTTCAGCTGCTGCTGCATGGTGAGGCCCACTGTCTTCAACTGCTGCTGCATGGTGAGGTCCACTGTCTTCAGCTGCTGCTGCATGGTGAGGCCCACTGTCTTCAACTGCTGCTGAATGGTGAGGCCCACTGTCTTCAACTGCTGCTGCATGGTGAGCCCCACTGTTTTCAGCTGCTGCTGCATGGTGAGGTCCACTGTCTTCAACTGCTGCTTCATGGTGGGGCCCATTGTCTTCAATTGCTGCTGCATGTTGATGCCCACTGTCTTCAGCTGCTGCTGCATGTTGAGGCCCACTGTCTTCAGCTGTTGCTGCATGGTGAGGTCCACTGTCTTCAACTGCTGCTGCATGGTGAGGTCCACTGTCTTCAGTTGCTGCTGCATGGTGAGGTCCACTGTCTTCAGCTGCTGCTGCATGGTGAGGCCCACTGTCTTCAACTGCTGCTGCATGGTGAGGCCCACTGTCTTCAACTGCTGCTGCATAGTGAGGCCCACCGTCTTCAACTGCTGCTTTATGGTGAGGTCCACTGTCTTCAGCTGCTGCTGCATGGTGGGGCCCACTGTCTTCAACTGCTGCTGCATGGTGAGGTCCACTGTCTTCAGCTGCTGCTGCATGGTGAGGTCCACTGTCTTCAACTGATGCTGCATGGTGAGGTCCACTGTCTTCAGCTGCTGCTGCATGTTGATGCCCACTGTCTTCAACTGCTGCTGAATGATGAGGCCCACTGTCTTCAACTGCTGCTGCATGGTGAGCCCCACTGTCTTCAGCTGCTGCTGCATGTTGATGCCCACTGTCTTCAGCTGCTGCTGCATGGTGAGGCCCACTGTCTTCAACTGCTGCTGCATGGTGGGGCCCATTGTCTTCAATTGCTGCTGCATGGTGAGGTCCACTATCTTCAGCTGCTGCTGCATGGTGAGGTCCACTGTCTTCAACTGATGCTGCATGGTGAGGTCCACTGTCTTCAGCTGCTGCTGCATGTTGATGCCCACTGTCTTCATTTGCTGCTGCATGGTGAGGCCCACTGTCTTCAACTGCTGCTGCATGGTGGGGCCCATTGTCTTCAACTGCTGCTGCATGGTGAGGTCCACTGTCTTCAGCTGCTGCTGCATGGTGAGGTCCACTGTCTTCAACTGCTGCTGCATGGTGAGGTCCACTGTCTTCAGTTGCTGCTGCATGTTGATGCCCACTGTCTTCAACTGCTGCTGCATGGTGAGGCCCACTGTCTTCAACTGCTGCTGCACGGTGAGATCCACTGTCTTCAGCTGCTGCTGCATGGTGAGGTCCACTATCTTCAACTGCTGCTGCATGGTGAGGCCCACTGTCTTCAACTGCTGCTGCATGGTGAGGCCCATCGTCTTCAACTGCTGCTTTATGGTGAGGTCCACTGTCTTCAGCTGCTGCTGCATGGTGAGGTCCACTGTCTTCAACTGCTGCTGCATGGTGAGGCTCACTGTCTTCAACTGCTGCTGCATGGTGAGGTCCACTGTCTTCAGCCGCTGCTGCATGGTGAGGTACTGTCTTCAGCTGCTGCTGCATGGTAAGGTACTGTCTTCAGCTGCTGCTGCATGGTGAGGTCCACTGTCTTCAGCTGCTGCTGCATGGTGAGTTCGGTGACATGCTCACGCTCTGTCTCCTGTAGCAACACCCTGGTCAGCTCCCACATTCGTTTACACACACACACACACACACACACACACACACACACACACACACACACACACACACACACACACACACACACACACACACACACACACACACACACACACACACACACACACACACACACACACACACACACACACACACACACACACACACGTCTCCTGTAGTAATCTGTGTGATTCTCCAGATGGAAGCTGTCTGTCTCCTGTAGCAACATCCTGGTCAGCTCCCACATTCTGTTTACACATACACACACAGACACACTGTTACTCACAGGATTATAATTCCTTAACACACGCTCACACGCACACATCCAGATCATAAATCCTCAGTTCTGACCTATACCTCCAATCAAAGGATTTCAGGTGTTTATGGTTCGATAGGACATGAGTTTGAGGTATAAATAACCAGCAGTCAAACCCTCAATATGGCAGTCAGATTACTCTGTGTAACCCAGTCAAGCATTACCACTGTGGAACCAGATTCCCAACACATGTCACAACGACACACAAAGACATCGTAGACCAATAAGCCTGATGGCCTTGTGTCCTGTTGTTAGTCAGGCTGTCTGTCTATCAGCTGAAATGTCAGTCAGACTGACTGGTACATACGTCGATCAGTCTGGAGGTGACTGGTTAGTGAGGAGATTACAGTGACAATGGTGTCTGTCTGTCTGTCTCTCTGTGTTTGTGTTTGTGTTTGTGTTTGTGTGTGTGTGTGTGTGTGTGTGTGTGTGTGTGTGTGTGTGTGTGTGTGTGTGTGTGTGTGTGTGTGTGTGTGTGTGTGTGTGTGTGTGTGTGTGTGTGTGTGTGTGTGTGTGTGTGTGTGTGTGTGTGTGTTGGAGTGCTGGGCGGAGGGAGATCAATGTCTGCGTAAGTGAGTGAAGGACAGGCAGCGGTGAGGACCGGTCAGTGGGTGGAGTCAGAGGAAAATGGCTGACAAATCATCAAAGAATAAATGAGGGGTGGGGTTAACAGGCATCTTCCCCTCCTTTTCTCTTGGTACAACCATCAACATATTTATAATAAGAGGAGATAAATATCACTCCACATATATCATTAGCCAATAGCTGGAACAGTTTCTTTAGATTAGCGTACTGGGAACCCACAGGAAAACCAGCAGATTGCAGGGAGGGAGGAAGATAGTAAGGGAGGTAGAGATTGATGGAGAGATATGCAAGAGATGCACGGAGGGAGGGATGGACGGGAAAGATGTAGAAAGAGAGAGATGGGAAAGGGAAAGATGTAGAAAGAGGGAGGGAGAGAACAAGAGACACAAGGCTGGAGGGCTGCAGAGAGAAAGACACAGGGAAGGAGGGAAGGAGGGAGGGATGCTGAGAAAGAAAGGAAGAGCAAGGGAGAGGTGGAGGGAGAGTAGTGTAGACACAGAGTCATGCCAGTAGCATACTGATTCAGCCAGAGAACAGTCAATGTGGCCTCCACTACCCACCCAAGCATGGAGTGCAGACTCATTATGCTGTGTGTGTGTGGTGACGTGTCTCCTTCCTGCAGATGTAATTGTGATAATGGTCTGTAATTAGTTTTAAAGACTGGCAGGAGACGAGCTAGCGATGAGACGCTTAGTATCACTGCGGCAGCGCTGATTTCATTTAATCTTTACAGATGCATCTGATTCAGTCCAATAAGAGTGAAACACCTCCAGGAGTCATAGACACAGACACACGGAGATCTTTTCAACTGGAGAGAGATATAGATGGATGCTGAGGCTCCAGGCTGTTGGAAGGGAATATATTTTTTGTGGGTATTTGAGGGATTTTTGGTGTTACAGTGTTACATTGAGTACTGTCTTCCCGGGGTACTAACCCATGTTCACAACAACACAGCACACCAACAAAGTAGTTTCATAACCATTAGCCTACTAAAAGCATGGCTCTGGTTGGTTGGGGACAACAGTAGTTCAGGTGTCAGATAAGGTAAGGTCACCTCTGTCCTGCTGGGAGCCACACAGTGAAGTAAGGAGATCAGCGAGAGGTAAGTCTAAACCCAGAGAGACCAGACAGAGCAGCCCAGGTTAGAGACTAACATGTACTCCACCATTTCCCTGCTTTTAATCTGTCTGTGTACCAGAGAGAGAGAGGGGGGGAGAGAGATGGAGGGAGAGAGGAAAAGGATATTGAGAAGGAGGAGTGGACGGAGGGGGAGAGAGGGTGGAGGGTGGAGAGAGAGAGGAGAAGGATATAGTGAGGGAGGAGTGGACGGAGGGGGAGAGAGAGAGGAGAAGGATATAGTGAGGGAGGGAGGGGGAGAGGGGGGATGGAGAGAGAGAGAGAGAGGAGAAGGATAAAGAGAGGGAGGCACGCAGGCCTCCACATGCAGGACCCCACACGCAGGCCTCCACACACAGGACCCCACACGCAGACCTCCACACACAGGACCCCACACGCAGGCCTCCACACACAGGACCCCACACGCAGGCCTCCACACGCGGGCCTCCACACACATGCAGGGAGAGACAGTACTACAAGAGGAGAGAAGTTTTTGTCGTCTGTATATTGCTGTCCTCCCTATCCCTCCCTTCCTCCTTCCACCGTAGCCCTCTCTTCCTCCCCCTTCACCCTCTCCCTCCCCCTTCACCTTCTCTCCCTCCACCTTGACCTTCTCTTCCTCTCCCTCCCCCTTCACCCTCTCACTGAGGGCTAATTGAGCTGGTACCCTCCTGACCTCTACCAGCTTGACATCATGCCAGTGTCCAACCATGCCAGGCTCACCTAAGGACTGTTTTTAATCTAGATACAGTGCATTCAGAAAGTATTCTCACCCCTTGACTTTTTCAACAATTTGTTGTGTTACAACATGACTTTAAAATGTATTAAATTGAGATTGTGTCACTGATCTACACACAGTACCCCATAATGTCAAAGTGGAATTATGTTTTTATGTTTAAAAAAATGAAATGATGAAATGTCTTGAGTCAATACGTATTCAACCCGTTTGATATGGAAAGCCTAAATAAGTTCAGGAGTAAACATGAGCTTAACAAGTCACATAATAAGTTGAATGGACTCTGCATGGATTCTGTGTGCAAAAATAGTGTTTAACATGATTTTTAACTGACTATCTCGTCTCTGCACCCCACAAATACAATTATCTGTAAGATCAGGCAGTGAATTTCAAGCACAGTGTCACGCCCTGACCATAGTTTGCTTTGTATGTTTCTATGTTTTGTTTGGTCAGGGTGTGATCTGAGTGGGCATTCTATGTTGTATGTCTAGTTTGTCTGTTTCTGTGTTTGGCCTGATATGGTTCTCAATCAGAGGCAGGTGTTAGTCGTTGTCTCTGATTGGGAACCATATTTAGGTAGCCTGTTTTGTCATTGTGGGTTGTGGGTGATTGTCTATGTTAGTTGCTTGTGTCAGCACATTTCTCATATAGCTTCACGTTCGTTGTTCGTTTATTGTTTTGTATAGTTTATTCAGTGTTCTCTGTTTATTAAATTCATGATGAACACATACCACGCTGCATTTTGGTCCTCCGATCCTTCCAACTACTCCTCCTCAGACGAGGAGGATGACGAGCGTGACACACAGATTCAAGCATGAAGACCAGGGAGGTTTTCCAATGGTTCGCAATGAAGGGAACCTATTGGTAGATGAGTAAAAAACATCTGATATTGAATATCGCTTTGAGCGTGGTGCAGTTATTAATTACACTTTGGATGGTGTATCAATACACCCAGTCACTACAAAGTTACAAGCGTCCTTCCCAAGGAAGGCGCTCAGGGATTTCACAATGAGGCCAATGGTGATTTAAAAACAGTTACAGAGTTTAATGGCTGTGATCTGTGAAAACTGAGGATGGATCAACAACATTGTAGTTACTCCACAATACTAACCTAAATGACAGAGTAAAAAGAAGGAAGCATGTAGAGAATACAAATATTTCAAAACATGCATTCTGTTTGCAATAAGGCACTAAAGTAATACTGCAAAAAATGTGGCAAAGAAATGTACTTTTTGTCCTGAATACAAAGCGTTATATTTGGGGCAGATTTCATATAATCCAATTGGTAGTTAAAGTCTTGCCCCATCGTTGAAACTCCCATACGGACTCGGGAGAGGCGAAGGTCGAGAGCCGTGCGTCCCCTGAAACACGACACAGCCAAGCCGCACTGCTTCTTGACACAATGTCCTCTTAACCCAGAAGCGCTAGAGCGCAATGGCACAAGGATATACCGGCCGGCCAAACCCTCCCCTAACCCATAGGACGCTGGGCCAATTGTGCGCTGCCCCATGGGTCTCCCGGTTGCCACCGGCTGCGACAAAGCCTGGACTCGAACGAGGATCTCTAATGGCACAGCTAGCACTGCGATGCAGTGCCTTAGACCACTGTGATACAGCCTGGACTCTAACACAGGATCTCTAGTGGCACAGCTAGCCCTGTGATGCAGTGCCTTAGACCACTGCACCACTCGGGAGGCCCAACACATCATATTTTCAAGCATGGTGGTGGCTGCATCATGTTATGGCTATGCTTGTCATGGGCAAGGGCTATGGAGTTTTTTTTAGGATGAAAAGAAACAAAATTTAGCTAAGCAAAGGCAAAATCCTAGAGGAAAACTTGGCGCAGTCTGCTTTCCAACGGACACTGGGTGACAAATTCACTGGGAGGGCAAATATTGTATCCAGGTGCGCAAAGCTCTTAGAGACTTACCCAGAAAGAATCACAGCTGTAATCACTGCCAAAAGTGATTCTAACATGTATTGACTCAGGGGGTTGAACACTTAGCTAATCAAGACATATTACTGTTTTATTTTCCATTAATAAAAAAAAAGTGTTTTTCCAATTTTTGTTTTTATTTTAGTTTCAGTTTTATTTTACTATAATAACCTTGCTAGAATCACAGACAGGGAGGGACGTTTAACCAGTAAAGAATCATCAAATGGATATGAACTGATTGAAACTGAGTGTTCCTTACACCTAACTGTAACTAAGACTGCGGAGAATGGCTGTCTATTGCTGAAAAAGGTTGATGTATTGAAAATAGCACAGAACATCACTACACACTCACTCTCTCACTCTAGGTCTTCATTAAGTGGAAATATAGTTCAATCCTAAATGAGTTAAACTGTTATCAAGTAAGCAACCTCTGAAATATTTATCTGTTGATTTAACTGTAAGGGGAGTGTGTAGAGAGCAGGCGAGGGCAGTAAGTGTGTGTGTGTGGGTGTGGGTGTGGGTGTGGGTGTGGGTGTGGGTGTGTGTGTGTGTGTGTGTGTGTGTGTGTGTGTGTGTGTGTGTGTGTGTAGTTATTTATTCATGCTGTGGGTTTGATGCAGCTCCGTCACTGCATTATTTAGGCTGGGAGTATACAAACTCCGTAGGGGGGCTCTTTAGAGGGTCACTGACCACGCTTCGAAACAATATCATTGTTAACTGCCTGCCCCGGCTAGTGCAGTGTATACACAATGTGTGTGTGTGTGTGTGTGTGTGTGTGTGTGTGTGTGTGTGTGTGTGTGTGTGTGTGTGTGTGTGTGTGTGTGTGTGTGTGTGTGTGTGTGTGTGTGTGTGTGTGTGTGTGTGTGTGTGTGTGTGTGTGTGTGTGTGTGTGTGTGTGTGTGTGTGTGTGTGTGTGTGTGTGTGTGTGTACGTGTACGTGTGTGCGTGTGTAAGGTAAATGGTGTTTCATACTGTATAACTCAACTCCATTTAGAGAATGATCGCCTGAGATCTGGCCTGATACTGAGATAAAAAGAACGGAAGAGAGGAGAGCATAGTTATTTTCTCTTCAGAGATGAACAGGGATGTATAAGACACAGCCGTCCAGCCTACAGGAGAGATTTGTGTGTGTGTGTGTGTGTGTGTGTGTGTGTGTGTGTGTGTGTGTGTGTGTGTGTGTGTGTGTGTGTGTGTGTGTGTGTGTGTGTGTGTGTGTGTGTGTGTGTGTGTGTGTGTGTGTGTGTGTGTGTTATGAGGAGTTTGTCTGTGTGTGTGTAAGGCGTGAAATGGCTATTGTAATGGCTAGGCTAATGGTGCTGAAGGCATGATACGGCACTGCCAGGTATGACATGGTATTTCATTACTGCCCTCGCCTGCTCTCTACACACTCCTTGCCATCTTGATATAATGTATCACTAGCCACTTTAAACAATGCCACTTAATATAATGTTTACATACCCTACATTACTCATCTCATATGTATATACTGTACTCTATATCATCTACTGCATCTTGCCATCTTTATGTAATACATGTATCACTAGCCACTTTAAACTATACCACTTTATGTTTACATACCCTACATTACTCATCTCATATGTATATACTGTACTCTATACCATCTACTGCATCTTGCCATCTTGATGTAATGTATCACTAGCCACTTTAAGTAATCAATGCCACTTTATATAATGTTGTAACGTCCTGACCAAAGTTCTTATGTGTTTTGCTTGTTTAGTGTTGGTCAGGACGTGAGCTGGGTGGGAATTCTATGTTGTGTGTCTAGTTTGTCTGTTTCTGTGTCCAGCCTAATATGGTTCTCAATCAGAGGCAGCTGTCAATCGTTGTCCCTGATTGAGAATCACATATAGGAGGCTTGTTTTGTGTTGGGATTTTGTGGGTGATTGTTTCCTGTGTCAGTGTTTGTGCCACACAGGACTGTGACGGTTAGTTCGTTTGTTATTTTGTATAGTGTCTATGTCTAACGTTAGTAGCTTGTGTATTGCACTTTCGTTTGTAGCTTCACGGTCGTTTGTTCTTTTGTATTAGTTTGTCAGTATCTTGTCTTTGTGTTAATTAAATTCATGGAAAATTACCATGCTGCACATTGGTCCTCCGATCCTTCTCTCCTCTCCTCGTCCGAGGAGGAGGAAGAGCTAGACTGCCGTTACAAATGTTTACATACCCTACATTACTCATCTCATATGTATATACTGTACTCTATACCATCTACTGCATCTTGCCATCTTTATGTAATACATGTATCACTAGCCACTTTAAACAATGCCACTTTTATATGTTTACATACCCTACATTACTCATCTCATATGTATATACTGTACTCTATACCATCCACTGCATCTTGCCTATGCTGTTCTATACCATCACTCATTCATATATTTTTTTATGTACATATTCTTATTCATTCCTTTACACTTGTAGTAGTTGTTGTGAAATTGTTAGGTTAGATTACTCGTTGGATATTACTGCATTGTCGGAACTAGAAGCACAAGCATTTCGCTACACTCGCATTAACATCTGCATTTTATTTTATTTGATGATATGGGGGAGTGGAGACCTGTCTTTTCCAGAACCTAATAGGATTTCAATATTCACACCATATCTCTCACAAATACTCTCCTTCATTATTTTGCTTATTTTCTCTCTCACCGTGTCTCTCCCTCCCTCTTTGTCCTAAGTGACTGCAGATAGAGGCAGATATTATTATTGAGGGCCAGGAGAACATTTAATAAAGGCCTGTTATAATAACCACTAGAGCTGGGAATTGCCAGGGACCTCAGGATACGACATTATCACGATACCTATGTGCTGATATGATACTGTATGTATCCAACTGCGATTCTCACGATTCTATATACTGTATATTGCGATTTGATGTTCCAAACATATTTCTCACTATAATCTGCTGCAGAAAGACAAGTGAGTGCATTAGAAAGAAACTGTTTTGATCAGTCATGGAAATAAAAGTTCTAAAAACAAGTTGGCTTCCTATTTAAAAAGAAGATGGACAGCAAGCTACGAAAGGAAAAATACTGATGTTTTGGTGCAGGTAGAGCTGATTAAAGGAAAAATACTGGTGTTTTGGTGCAGGTAGAGCTGATTAAAGGAAAAATACTGGTGTTTTGGTGCAGGTAGAGCTGATTAAAGGAAAAATACTGGTGTTTTGGTGCAGGTAGAGCTGATTAAAGGAAAAATACTGATGTTTTGGTGCAGGTAGAGCTGATTAAAGGAAAAATACTGATGTTTTGGTGCAGGTAGAGCTGATTAAAGGAAAAATACTGGTGTTTTGGTGCAGGTAGAGCTGATTAAAGAAAAAATACTGGTGTTTTGGTGCAGGTAGAGCTGATTAAATGAAAAATACTGGTGTTTTGGTGCAGGTAGAGCTGATTAAAGGAAAAATACTGGTGTTTTGGTGCAGTTAGAGCTGATTAAAGCAAACATAATATTGCAACTTTTTGTCAAAAATAATATTCCGATATGTAACTGTATCGATTTCTCCCCCATCACTAATAACCACATCTCTGTGTGTGTGTGTGTGTGTGTGTGTGTGTGTGTGTGTGTGTGTGTGTGTGTGTGTGTGTGTCTCTCTGTGTTTGTGTGTGTGTGTCACTCTCCACCTCGATGAGGGAATGACCATGCTGTCTGTGATGAGCTTATAGCCCTGGCGACATGACTGTACAACCAGGCTGTTAATATTCTCTTAAACTCCAGTTACACTCACCAGGCTATGATTAAAGGATCTAGTCTAATTGTTATTAGACTGCAGCCACACATTCATTTGTCACTAATTGCAGCCAGTTCACACGTGATACAAGTCAGTATTGAATGTCCATCTACGTCGAGAGATGACATGGAAACCTGCCACTAAGGGCAACAGTGAGCACGGTTACTTTCAAGTAGGTTTTGGTTTTGAAAGAGCATTGTGGACAGGGATGGTGGATGGGCAAAAGCATCTGCCTCTGATTCCATGGATAGAAAGTTGTTTTTGAGAATTTTGTTTTAAGCCTATCCCAAACCTTAACCCTTACCTTAACCATTTTTAATGAATGCCTAACCTTAAGAATTTGGAGTTAATGAGTGAACTTAACCCTAACCTTAAACATTTGGAGTTAGGCCTAAACTTAACCTTAAACACTTTTGGAACAACTTCGAAAATTGACTTTGGAGAAACATGGATGGACGTCTAATTCTGATGTGAGACTGTGAGAGCTGGTTGACTAATTGACCCGAACCTTCCCCCTCACCCCTCCTCTCTCCGCTCATCTCCTCCTCACCCCTCCTCTTCTCCTCTACCTTCCTGTTCTCCTCGCACCTCTTCTCATTTCTTCTCCTCCTCTCTTCCCTCCGTCTCTCCCCTCTCCTATGTCTCTCCCGTAGCCAGCATGTTCTCTCCCGTAGCCAGCATGTTCTCGCCCGTAGCCAGCATGTTCTCTCCAGTAGCCAGCATGTTCTCTCCAGTAGCCAGCATGTTCTCTCCCGTAGCCAGCATGTTCTCTCCAGTAGCCAGCATGTTCTCTCCAGTAGCCAGCATGTTCTCTCCCGTAGCCAGCATGTTCTCTCTAGTAGCCAGCATGTTCTCTCCCGTAGCCAGCATGTTCTCTCCAGTAGCCAGCATGTTCTCTCCAGTAGCCAGCATGTTCTCTCCCGTAGCCAGCATGTTCTCTCTAGTAGCCAGCATGTTCTCTCCAGTAGCCAGCATGTTCTCTCCAGTAGCCAGCATGTTCTCTCCAGTAGCCAGCATGTTCTCTCCAGTAGCCAGCATGTTCTCTCCCGTAGCCAGCATGTTCTCTCTAGTAGCCAGCATGTTCTCTCCCGTAGCCAGCATGTTCTCTCCAGTAGCCAGCATGTTCTCTCCAGTAGCCAGCATGTTCTCTCCCGTAGCCAGCATGTTCTCTCTAGTAGCCAGCATGTTCTCTCCAGTAGCCAGCATGTTCTCTCCCGTAGCCAGCATGTTCTCTCCAGTAGCCAGCATGTTCTCTCCCGTAGCCAGCATGTTCTCTCCCGTAGCCAGCATGTTCTCTCCAGTAGCCAGCATGTTCTCTCCAGTAGCCAGAATGTTCTCTCCAGTAGCCAGCATGTTCTCTCCCGTAGCCAGCATGTTCTCTCCAGTAGCCAGCATGTTCTCTCCCGTAGCCAGCATGTTCTCTCCAGTAGCCAGCATGTTCTCTCCCGTAGCCAGCATGTTCTCTCCCGTAGCCAGCATGTTCTCTCCCGTAGCCAGCATGTTCTCTCCAGTAGCCAGCATGTTCTCTCCCGTAGCCAGCATGTTCTCTCCCGTAGCCAGCATGTTCTCACCCGTTGCCAGCATGTTCTCTCCCGTAGCCAGCATGTTCTCTCCAGTAGCCAGAAGCAGTAGCTCATCATATCAGTTTCCCCTGCAGAGACATTTATTGATCCTTGTTGAGTTCTGACCACAGGACATTGATCAGCTGGTGCCCACTCTAAAGCCCCGCCCACTTCTAATGACAACCCTCGGTGTGTGAGTGTAAGTGTAAGTGTGAGTGTGTCTGTGTGTTTGTGTGTGTGTTTGTGCGTCACAGGAGACAAATCACCAACACACACACATACAAACATACACACGCACTTCTCTCAGCCAGCAGCTCCACCGAGGCCAAAGCTCCCTTGCTACCATGGTAACGACTCTCTGAGGTGTGATTGGTCAAAGGAGTGCCATGGCAATGAAATGTTTCCTTAAAAGAAAATATATAAATTATGAAGAGTAGACTAACACATGGACACACACAAGCAAACACACACACACACACACACACACACACACACACACACACACACACACACACACACACACACACACACACACACACACACACACACACACACACACACACACACACACACACACAGAGACATATACTTTAAGTAAGGCTGCGCACTCAGAGCAGAGGGATCGCTCAAAAATCCACAAGGTTAATAGGACATCAGGAGAGACGACAAAACCAGCCACTAGGGGCAATGTTGAGCGCTATTACCATAGAGTAGGCCTTAAACCTTAACTTAACCATTCAGAATGAATTCCTGAACTTAACTGTGGAGATGTTTTGGTTTTAACCCTATCCAAAACCTTTGATGTCTATGGACCAGGGTGTGGACATCTGATTCTGCAGAGAGAATGGGAAAGCAGGGGGTTGAAACACACTGATGTAACTGGCAGCTTTAGGCTGTCAGATCAGCCACTTCCCAGGCTAGGCTCCAGCACCTGGTAATGTGCAAGCATCCTCTAATGAATACAGGAATAAACATGTTGCTACACGCTGACACATCAAGGACAAACTGCCATTCATTCATTCATTAACCACAAAATATAGGAAGTGACAAGTTAGTTTAGATCATTTTCAAAACTCAAGACCTTTAATTAAAGATATGCAAATGTGACCACAATGAATTCAACGTTATAATAGAAAATATTTTCAGAGTACATTACAGACTCCAAGAACATTTATCTCAGAGAGTGAGAGAGAGAGAGAGAGAGAGAGAGAAGGAGAGAGAGAGGAGAGAGGGGTTGAGAGAGAGAGAGGGAGAGAAAAATATGTGCATATATATTTTATATATAAAAAGGTATTTAGTCAGCCACGAATTGTGCAAGTTCTCCCACTTAAAAAGATGAGAGAGGCCTGTAATTTTCATCATAGGTACACTTCAACTATGACAGACAAAATGAGAAGAAAAACATCCTGAAAATCACATTGTAGGATTTTTAATGAATTTATTTGCAAATTATGGTGAGAAACTGAGAAACTCAAGAGTTGAGCTGCTTGACTCCACACATTTCAGGCAATATGCTTTTTTTTAATAAAGAGCTGTGCCATGCATTGTTTTGCTGGCTTATAGTACTTTTTCCGCAGACCTTTTCATACAAATATATAAACAAAGGTTAATTATTTATTATAAATTATAATATGGTCTTTTTTTTCTCTCATTACTATGGACATTTTTAGTTGAGTTTTTTTTAATGATTCGTTGTGAGTACTTCCAAGCTCTGTCAACACAATGTTTACAGGGTTGAAATCCCAGAGACTGGGAAGGTCTTAATAAACAAAAGGGATGGGATTCCTGTCCCTGCAATCAGTGAGGGAGGAAATTAACTTTTAGATGGCATGTAGTGGCAATGTTGACTGTTATGGATTTGTGGACTGGGTGGAGTAGGCTGGAGAAAAGTATAGAAATGTGAAAAAGTATTAAAATGCTGGAAACGCTTACTTCTGGAATGGTTTTATACCGGGGTAAGTAAGCATGTGCTTCTTCGAAGCCGTATGGTGTGCTTAATTTCATATTGTGCTGTGGCTCTCCATACCTTTTCAGTTAACCGTTCTTCAATGAAACTAGATTGTCGACTTAAGTACAGTTATCACCATCGTAACCATTGTTTTCATTTAACAAATCAATACAGGGTACTCATGAATTCATATATTGACCCCACTAGGACATGCATTTAGTGCACGTATGGCAATTGTGTCCATTATGGTGTTCCATAGCCAACTGACACCAAGTCTGCACTCTCAACATTTAGCTGCGTAGACTGCTCATCAAAATAATATAGGCTAGGAAGTCCATTCTAGAAGTGAAATTTAGCTTTTGTATCCAGACTTTTTTGTTGTGTAAACTGGTCCACAATTCATGTGTTTGTGGTACGCAAACCAAAGAGTACAATTGACACACCTGGGCTGAACTGTAATGTGTTTTAGGAATGATATTGTGCAATGTTCTTCTAGATGCTCCTAGTCAGTTTTATTTTTCTCCAATGTTACACAATATAATGAATGTTTTGTAGTACAGGAGGTTGATCTGTTTAGACATGTGTTTTCTTGACTATGATTAATGCCATTTGACAATATACACACCAGCGGATGACTGGAGGTCAGCTACAGCAGGCTTTCAAAATGGGGAGTTAAAAGAAAATATCCTTGGTAACTCCTATGCCTCAATGTGTTATGTACTAAATTTTCTACCTCCAGCTTCACCGAAAATGTATATATTACTGCCACCAGCCCCACATTGAAAGTCAGTATTACAGGATAGCAGTCTCTTATTTTTCTGCGTCACACTAAACAGAAATCTCCACACTTAGTGCCTTTTGTGCCTTTAGGTCTCCAACCTTGGCTATTGCTGTTATCTGTCCCTTCATCTCACAGCACTTTTCTCAATCTGGTCATGTCTTTCGGACGGTCTGATGGCACACGTGGTGCATAGTATGCTGTAACTACAGCACAGTTACTTGTTTAATTCCCACCGTAAAAGGAAACAAGGTTTCTTCACCAGCGTCAATAATCCAGAGTAATACAGATGTGAAATGTATACAACTGCATCCCGATGAGATTCGGTTTCATGTGGTGATATCCAGATGAACAATGTTTTTGTGCATCTGCATTGCTTACTGTTTGGGGATTTAGGCTGGGCTTCTGTATAGCACTTTGTGACATCTGCTGATGTAAAAAGGGCTTTATTAAATACATTTGATTGATTGATTGATTGATTGAAAATAAGTATTTGGTCACCTACAAACAAGCAAGATTTCTGGCTCTCACAGACCTGTAACTTCTTCTTTAAGAGGCTCCTCTGTCCTCCACTCGTTACCTGTATTAATGGCACCTGTTTGAACTTGTTATCAGTATAAAAGACACCTGTCCACAACCTCAAACAGTCACACTCCACACTCCACTATGGCCAAGACCAAAGAGCTGTCAAGGGACACCAGAAACAAAATTGTAGACCTGTACCAGGCTGGGAAGACTGAATCTGCAATAGGTAAGCAGCTTGGTTTGAAGAAATCAACTGTGGGAGCAATTATTAGGAAATGGAAGACATACAAGACCACTGATAATCTCCCTCGATCTGGGGCTCCACGCAAGATCTCACCCCGTGGGGTCAAAATGATCACAAGAACGGTGAGCAAAAATCCCAGAACCACATGGGGGGACCTAGTTAATGACCTGCAGAGAGCTGGGACCAAAGTAACAAAGCCTACCATCAGTAACACACTACGCCGCCAGGGACTCAAATCCTGCAGTGCCAGACGTGCCCCCTGCTTAAGCCAGTACATGTCCAGGCCCGTCTGAAGTTTGCTAGAGAGCATTTGGATGATCCAGAAGAAGATTGGGAGAATGTCAGATGAAACCAAAATATAACTTTTTGGTAAAAACTCAACTCGTCGTGTTTGGAGGACAAAGGATGCTGAGTTGCATCCAAAGAACACCATACCTACTGTGAAGCATGGGGGTGGAAACATCATGCTTTGGGGCTGTTTTTCTGCAAAGGGACCAGGACGACTGATCCGTGAAAAGGACAGAATGAATGGGGCCATGTATCGTGAGATTTTGAGTGAAAACCTCCTTCCATCAGCAAGGGCATTGAAGATGAAACGTGGCTGGGTGTTTCAGCATGACAATGATCCCAAACACACCGCCCGGGCAACGAAGGAGTGGCTTCGTAAGAAGCATTTCAAGGTCCTGGAGTGGCCTAGCCAGTCTCCAGATCTCAACCCCATAGAAAATCTTTGGAGGGAGTTGAAAGTCCGTGTTGCCCAGCAACAGCCCCAAAACATCACTGCTCTAGAGGAGATCTGCATGGAGGAATGGGCCAAAATACCAGCAACAGTGTGTGAAAACCTTGTGAAGACTTACAGAAAACGTTTGACCTCTGTCATTGCCAACAAAGGGTATATAACAAAGTATTGAGATAAACATTTGTTATTGACAAAATAGTTATTTTCCACCATAATTTGCAAATAAATTCATTACAAATTCTACAATGTGATTTTCAGGATTTTTTTTTCTCATTTTGTCTGTCATAGTTGAAGTGTACCTATGATGAAAATTACAGGCCTCTCTCGTCTTTTTAAGTGGGAGAACTTGCACAATTGGTGGCTGACTAAATACTTTTTTGCCCCACTGTATATACACTACTGTTCAAAAGTTTGGGGTCACTTAGAAATGTCCTTGTTTTTGAAAGAAAAGCAATTTTTTTGTCCATAAAAATAACATTGAATTGATCAGAAATACAGTGTAGACATTGTTAATGTTGTAAATGACTATTGTAGCTGGAAACGGCTGATTCTTATGGAATATCTACATAGGCGTACAGAGGCCCATTATCAGCTACCAACGCTCCTGTGTTCCAATGGCACGTTGTGTTAGCTAATCCAAGTTGATCCCTTTAAAAGGCTAATTGATCATTAGAAAACCCTTTTGCAATTATGTTAGCACAGCTGAAAACTGTTGTTGTGATTAAATAAGCAATGAAACGGGCCTTCTTTAGACTAGTTGAGTATCTGGAGCATCAGCATTTGTGGGTTCAATTACAGGCTCAAAATGGCCAGAAACAAAGAACTTTCTTCTGAAACGTGTCAGTCTATTCTTGTTCTGAGAATGAAGGCTATTCCATGCGAGAAATTGCCAAGAAACTGAAGATCTCGTACAATGCTGTGCACTACTCCCTTCACAGAACAGCACAAACTGTCTCTAACCAGAATAGAAAGAGGAGTGTGAGGCCCCGGTGCACAACTGAGCAAGAGGACAAGTACATTAGAGTGTCTAGTTTGAGAAACAAGAAGCCTCACAAGTTCTCAACTGGCAGCTTCATTAAATAGTACAGGATCCCGCAGGACGTTTGAGCTAACGTGCGCTAATGTGATTAGCATGAGGTTGTAAGTAACAAGAAAAATTCCCAGGACATAGATATGTCTGATATGGGCAGAAAGCTTAAATTATTGTTAATCTAACTGCACTGTCCAATTTACAGTAGCTATTACTGTGAATAAATACCATGATATTGTTTGAGGAGAGAGCACAGTTACGAACTTGAAAATGTATTAATAAACCAATTAGGCACAGTTGGGCAGACTTGATATAACATTTTGAACAGAAATGCAACGGTTCATTGAATCAGTCTGAAACTTTGCACATACACTGCTATCTAAATTGCGCCTAAACTGGAATAATACATTGTGGCCTTTCTCATTTCAAAGATGATCAACAAAAAAAATGAACGCATGTTTTTTTCTTTGTATTGTCTTTCACCAGATCTAATGTGTTATATTCTCCTACAATTAATTTCACATTTCCACAAACTTCAAAGTGTTTCATTTCAAATGGTATCAAGAATATGCATATTCTTGCTTCAGGTAATGAGCTACAAGCAGTTAGATTTGGGTATGTCATTTTCAGCAAAAATTGAAAAATAGGGTCCGATCCTACAACAAAATGTTGTTTAATTGCTGAGCGCTTTGTCTCTACCAGCCTATTGTGTCATACTCACAAATACTTCACAATGTCAAATCAATTTAAATCAAATTGTTTTGGTCACATACACGTGTTTGGCAGATGTTATTGCGGGTGTAGCGAAATGCTTCTGCTTCTAGTTCCGACAGTGCAGCAATATCTAACTAGTAATATCTACAATTCAAAACAAATACCTAATACACACAAATCTAAGTAAAGGAATGGAATTAAGAATATCTAAATATATGGAGGTGCAATGTCAGAGCGGCACAGACTAATAATGTTTACATATCTTGCATTACTCATCTCATCTGTATATACTGTATTCTATACAGTCTACTGTATCTTGACTAGTATTCCATTTATTAAAGTGGCCAATGATTTCAAGTCTGTATATAGGCAGCAGGCTCTCTGTGCTAGTGATGTCTATTAAACAGTCTGATGGCCTTGAGATAGAAGCTGTTTTTCAGTCTCTTGGTCCCAGCTTTGATGCACCTGTACTGACCTCGCCTTCTGGATGATAGCAGGATGAACAGGCAGTGGCTCGGGTGGTTGTTGTCCTTAATTATCTTTTTGGCCTTCCTGTGACATCAGGTGCTGTAGGAGTCCTGGAGGGCAGGTAGTTTGTCCCCGGTGATGCGTTGTGCAGACCGCACCACCCTCTGGAGACCCCTGCGGTTGTTGCCGTTCCAGGCTGTGATACAGCCCGACAGGATGCTCTCAGTTGTGCATCTGTAAACGTTTGTGAGGGTTTTAGGTGACAAGACAAATTTCTTAAGCCTCCTGAGGTTGAAGAGGTGCTGTTGTGCCTTCTTCACCGCACTCTCTGTGTGGGTGGACCATTTCAGTCTGTCAGTGATATGTACGCCGATGAACTTAAAACTTTACACCTTCTCCACTGTTGTCCTGTTGATGTGGATAGGGGGGGTGCGTCCTGTGCTTTTTCCTGAAGTCCACGATCATCTCCTTTGTTTTGTTGACGTTGAGTGAGAGGTTATTTTCCTGACACCACACTCCCAGAGCTTTCATCTCCTCCCTGTAGGCCGTCTCGTCGTTGTTGGTAATCAAGCCTTCTACTGTAGTGTAGTCTGCAAACTTGATGATTGAGTTGGATGCGTGCATGGCCAAACAGTCAAGGGTAAACATGGGTACATGGGTACAGGAGGGGGCTGAGCACACACCCTTGTGGGGCCCCTGTGTTGAGGATCAATGAAGTGTAGATATTGTTTCCTACCTTCACCATTTGGGGGCGGTCCGTCAGCAAGTCCAGGACCCAATTGCACAGGGCAGGGTTCAGACCCAGGGCTTCGAGCTTAATGGTAAGCTTGGAGGGTACTATGCTGTTGAATGCTGGGCTATAGTCAATAAACAGCATTCTTACATAGGTATTCCTCTTGTCCAGGTGGGATAGGGATGAATTTCTTTGTAGACTCTAGCCTTGAAATAATATAAATAATATAAACTAAATAAGTCATTTTTGTTCCTTCTTAGGCTCCCTGTCTGGCTCCTGACCTATTTAGAGTGTTTACATGCTGTTTAATATGACATGTAGTCTATTTGAAATGATAAGCACTTCTTACATTCACCTTTTCAGGTTAATTAAAATAGCCTACTTTTCATTCAAATCATATGGTTTGGTTTCAATACTTTTAAACCAAAATGGTAGGTCCAGGTAGTCACAAAAATAGATGGGTGTTGGATAAATTGGGATTTTAATGAATGGAGCAAATTTGGAGTGGCAGTTGTTTATCATGTGAGCGTGGAGGGGTTTTTAGTGGAGGGGTTGGAAAGAATGTGCAGCGCTGGAGCAGAGCGTAAGCCGCTCTGTGAGCAATGAGCGGGATTTCCCCCAACTCTGCTCACATACTCTGGTGTGGTGTGTCTGCCGAATGTAGAGACAGTATCTCCAGCAGCAGTCTCCAGCAGCAGTCTCCAGCAGCAGTCTCCAGCAGTGCACAGTGTAACCCAACAGTCCTCCATGGCCAATTAGTACACAGAAGCAATATGACTTGGCACAATGATCGATTTATCTGACCCCACACATGTAGCATATGTAACATGTCACTGTGTCTGTCCCCTGTGTGTTGTGTGTGTGTATTTATAACATTTACATTTAAGTCATTTAGCAGACGCTCTTATCCAGAGCGACTTACAAATTGGTGCATTCACCTTATGACATCCAGTGGAACAGCCACTTTACAATAGTGCATCTAAATCTTTTAGGGGGGGGGGGGGGTGCAGAAGGATTGCTTTATCCTATCCTAGGTATTCCTTGAAGAGGTGGGGTTTCAGGTGTCTCCGGAAGGTGGTGATTGACTCCGCTGTCCTGGCGTCGTGAGGGAGTTTGTTCCACCATTGGGGTGCCAGAGCAGCGAACAGTTTTGACTGGGCTGAGCGGGAACTGTACTTCCTCAGTGGTAGGGAGGCGAGCAGGCCAGAGGTGGATGAACGCAGTGCCCTTGTTTGGGTGTAGGGCCTGATCAGAGCCTGAAGGTACTGAGGTGCCGTTCCCCTCACAGCTCCGTAGGCAAGCACCATGGTCTTGTAGAGGATGCGAGCTTCAACTGGAAGCCAGTGGAGAGAGCGGAGGAGCGGGGTGACGTGAGAGAACTTGGGAAGGTTGAACACCAGACGGGCTGCGGCGTTCTGGATGAGTTGTAGGGGTTTAATGGCACAGGCAGGGAGCCCAGCCAACAGCGAGTTGCAGTAATCCAGACGGGAGATGACAAGTGCCTGGATTAGGACCTGCGCCGCTTCCTGTGTGAGGCAGGGTCGTACTCTGCGGATGTTGTAGAGCATGAACCTACAGGAACGGGCCACCGCCTTGATGTTAGTTGAGAACGACAGGGTGTTGTCCAGGATCACGCCAAGGTTCTTAGCGCTCTGGGAGGAGGACACAATGGAGTTGTCAACCGTGATGGCGAGATCATGGAACGGGCAGTCCTTCCCCGGGAGGAAGAGCAGCAGTGTCAGAGTGTAAGCTATATTAATACATCAGCTAACATGCTATAGTTGACCCTGGCATCCTCTTAAGGGATCTCACTGTGACTCTGGTGTTATAACAGCTTGTCTGCTATAAGAGATGGCCATACTAGAAGCAACTTAATTAGCAGTATTGTCGTCAGAAATAATGACAAAGTACTTTGCTCTATTATTAACTAATTAAGGTTTAAGGTATTAAGGTTTATGGATGAAATGGTATTTGCAGCTACTTCTGTCCTGTCCTGTAGGGACAGGTAGTTGTGATTGTGACAGTATAGAGGGCTCTGTGTGTTATTTTAACCAGCTCTCCCGCAGAGACTATGATCAGACCCCTGGGTTGAAAACAGCACACCCCATCTCTCTCTCTCTCTCTTTTTCTGGGAGGCTTCAGGGACCAGGGAGACAGGGAGAGACAGAGAAGGAGTGGAAAGGGAAAGAGAGGAGAGAGTGAAGATAGGGGGAGTTGAGTGGGTAGGAGACCGAGGAGGAGGAGGATGGCTATCAGAGAGTTAAGGTGTAATTGTGTTGGGCAACTCTCTCTCGCTCCATCTCTCTTGCTCCATCTCTCCCTCCTTTATTCCATCCCAGTGACTGCTGTTCTACAGATCTTTCACAGTCACAGTAATCACTGCACCTATAGACAGACATCCATTTAACTGCAGCTACTGTAGCATGGTTCGATGCAGTACCACACATAGGAGTCACACTGTGTGCTTGAGTGGAACACTAAAGTGTATTCTGACATTAACTTGTGTGAGATCCTTTCAGATTCACAGCTCCAACATGGAGAAACACTTTTCTGTAGCTATATACAGGTAACTGACAAAATAATGGAAACTTGAGTAAATGAGTGACACAACGTGTATTGAAAGCAGGTGCTTCCACACAGGTGTTGTTCCTGAGTTAATTAAGCAATTAAAACCTCTACAGGATCGGTGTCCCGACCTCGGGACAGTTGAGATAATGTAGGCTAATGTGATTAGCATGAGGTTGTAAGATTATTTTTTTTGTAAAACATAATAAAAAGTACACTTCAATGACACTAAGTGGCAGTGTTTTTACAACATATTCCGGTTTGCCTGAGGCTGATGCGGCGCAGGTGTTTGTACACATGCATATACACACACTCTCATTCAAATAAACACATACAAGAACACACACATACATTTAATAGTGCCAGACATGCACACAAACATATAAAGTAGGCATTGCTGTTATGATTTCAGTTGTTCTTGATGTCCTTTGTTTTAAATGTATTATTATTATTATTATTATTTGCATTGTTGTTTGCTGTTTTCTTCTGTCTTTTCCTTTTTTCTCTTTAGTTCATTCTCTTGGTTGTTGGTGCATTGGGGGGGTTCTTGGGGGTGGGGAATGGATTTAATTGTATTTTTTATTTTTCTTCCTGGGGGGACGGTGGGAGGGGTCTCGAATGGTTGAGAGACAGCTATTGGGGAACTGTGGGGGGATCTTGGAGGGTTCGTGTTCACGTTCTTTGGCCTGGTGGTAAATCGGTCAACGTGCCCTTGAGCAGTGCATTGACCCTGGATGCTTCTGTGTGTCGCTCTGAATGGGAATCTGTTGGATGACTGGTATGATGTAGTTGTTGAGCGGCTTCACTGCAAGTATATTGTATGTTTCGAATATTCAATACATTTAAAAAAGAAAAAGAAGAAAAAAATAAACAAAAACAATTCTCAGGACATAGACATCTGATATGAGCAGAAAGCTTCAATTCTTGTTAATCTAACTGCACTGTCCAATTTTCAGTAGCTATTACAGTGAAAGAATACCATGCAATTGTTTGAGGAGAGTGCACAATTATGAACTGTGGGTGGAATGTTATTTATATTTTTCATAATTTCATCATCAATAAAGATTTTTTTTTTTAAATAAACAAACATCTGTTGTTTCTATGTGACAGTTTTGTTATATTTCAGTCTTCTTTGATGTATATAAAGTGTAATATTGGGATGCTGTAACGATCGTCGTAATCCTCCTCCTCGGACAAGGAGGAGAGGCGAGAAGGATCAGACCAATATGCGGTGTGATTAGTGTCCATGATTATTTATTAAATCAAAACTGAACACGAAACAAAAGAACACCATGAAACAATCGACAAACAGTCCCGTGTGACACGAATGCAGACACGCGATACAACCACCCACAAAACACACGTGAAACCCCGGCTGCCTTAGTATGATTCTCAATCAGGGACAAACGATCTACAGCTGCCTCTGACTGAGAATCATACCACGCCGAACACAAAAACCCCAACATAGAAAAACACACATAGACCAACCCACCCAACTCACGCCCTGACCCACTAAATAAATACAAGAAAAAAGGAAAACAGGTCAGGAACGTGACATAACCCCCCCCCTTAAGGTGCGAACTCCGGGCGCACCCGCATAAACTCTAGGGGAGGGTCTGGGTGGGCGTCTGTCCACGGTGGCGGCTCTGGCGCTGGTCGTGGTCCCCAACCCACCATAGTCAAACCCCGCTTCCGTGGTCTCCTCCCAATGGCCACCCTCCATGTCAAACCCACTCTACCAAAAGGCAGCACCGGACTGAAGGGCGGATCCTGGCTGGCTGGCTCTGGCGGATCCTGGCTGGCTGGCTCTGGCGGATCCTGGCTGGCTGGCTCTGGCGGATCCTGGCTGGCTGGCTCTGGCGGATCCTGGCTGGACGGCTCTGGCGGGTCCTGGCTGGACGGCTCTGGCGGGTCCTGGCTGGACGGCTCTGGCGGGTCCTGGCTGGACGGCTCTGGCTGGTCCTGGCTGGACGGCTCTGGCTGGTCCTGGCTGGACGGCTCATAACAGACGGACAGCGCTGGGCAGGCAGGCAGTTCAAACAGCGCTGGGCAGGCAGGCAGCTCAGACAGCGCTGGGCAGGCGGCAGACTCTGGCCGGCTGAGACGCACTGTAGACCTGGTGCGTGGGGTAGGCACTGGCTGCGCTGGAGAGGAGGAAAGCTCTGACAGTGCTGGACAGGTGGGAGCAGCTGGAGAGAGAACCCGGAGAGACAGCCTGGTGCGGGGGGCTGCCACCGGTGGACTGGTACTTGGAGGTGGCACCGGGTATACCGGACCGTGAAGGAGGACACGTGCTCTTGAGCACCGAGCCTGCCCAACCTTACCAGGTTGAATGGTGCCCGTAGCCCTGCCAGTGTGGCGAGGTGGAATAGCCCGCACTGGGCTATGCTGGCGAACCGGGGACACCATTCGTAAGGCTGGTGCCATGTATGCTGGCCCGAGGAGACGCACTGGAGGCCAGATGCGTTGGGCCGGCTTCATGACATCCGGCTCGATGCCCAACTTAGCCCTACCAGTGCGGCGAGGTGGAATAGCCCGCACTGGGCTAAGCACGCGTACTGGGGACACCTTGCGCTTTACCGCATAACACGGTGTCTGACCAGTACGACGCCCTCTCACTCCACGGTAAGCACGGGGAGTTGGCTCAGGTATCCTACCCGGCTTTGCCACACTCCTCGTGTGCCCTCCCCCAAGAAATTTTTGGGTCTGACTCTCGGGCTCTCAACCGCGTCGCCGCGCTGCCTCCTCATACCAGCGCCTCTCTGCCTTCGCTGCTTCCAGCTCCGCCTTGGGACGGCGATATTCCCCTGGCTGAGCCCAGGGTCCTTTGCCGTCCAGGATCTCCTCCCAAGTCCAGGAGTCCTGGGTTTTTTCCCACTGCTGTCGCTGCCCGTTTGCACTCCGCTTGATCCTACATTGGTGGGTCGTTCTGTAACGATCGTCGTAATCCTCCTCCTCGGACGAGGAGGAGAGGCGAGAAGGATCAGACCAATATGCGGAGTGATTAGTGTCCATGATTATTTATTAAATCGAAACTGAACACGAAACAAAAGAACACCATGAAACAATCGACAAACAGTCCCGTGTGGCACGAATGCAGACACGCGATACAACCACCCACAAAACACACGTGAAACCCCGGCTGCTTGAGTATGATTCTCAATCAGGGACAAACGATCTACAGCTGCCTCTGACTGAGAATCATACCAGGCCGAACACAAAAACCCCAACATAGAAAAACACACATAGACCAACCCACCCAACTCACGCCCTGACCCACTAAATAAATACAAGAAAAAAGGAAAACAGGTCAGGAACGTGACAGATGCAAACTCAAAATTGTATACATTTCAACTCTATATCTAATAATCTATATCTTGCGAGGTCACAGTTGTAAATGAGAACTTGTTCTCAACTAGCCTACCTGATTAAATAAAGGTGAAATAAAAAAATAAAAAAATGGTACAGGTGTCTTCTTTTTTTATCCCATAACCATGTGTTTGAGGTGTAAACTTTGTTTCAAAGTAGAGTTGTTTAAGACACTCTGATTTAGTAAAAGGTTTAAGACACTTTATGTTGTTGTTTCCTTTATTTTGGCAGTTACCTGTATGTCTATAGAATTATGTATGACTTCAATCTCTTTCAGATCAACTGGCCAATGTAATACACAGTCTCCCGCTCTCAACCCACTGAGCCTTCTCTAAAACACATTTGTTTTGGGGATATAAAAGTGAAAGACTTTGTGGTAGGATCAATATTTGGTTGCTCTATGTGGCTGTGTGTATGTGTCTCTGGGGTAGTCTGTGGTGTGAACCTGAGGAGGAGGAGGAGGAGGAGGAGGAGGAGGGTGAATCGGAGGGGAAAGGCATATCTGCCATCTCTCCAAATCTCACACATCAATAAAGTAGAGTTACATGTACTGTATTTCACAGTTTGTCATCATGTCACTCCTCAGAGCACTTTCCATCTCTTTCTCTCACTACCCCTCTGTGGCTCTCTCCACTTTCCATTTGCTCCCTCTCTCTTTCTGTCTCTCCCCTCAGGGATGGTGCCTGTGGCTCTCTCCTCTTTAAATCTGTCTCACAGACTTTCTCTCTCTCTCCACCGCTCTTCTTCTCTCCTCTCTCTAAAAGCTTAGGGATTTGAGGCTATCCCCTGCAGTATTAGCGCCTGTTGACTCGAGGTGATAGGAGGCACTTGGTCGGAGGCGATGGAAAAACCGTGTTGTGCCCTGGCTGTCCCCTCACAATAACACACACACGCACACACAAATGTGGATCTTGAGCAACCTGTCTGGTCCACAAGGTCTTTGCCCCTAGTGGCCGGTTGTTACGTCATCTCCCGATGTCTTGAGTACCTGGACGGATGTTGAATTCCGCCTTGGATCTTGAGCGACCTGGCTGCACACATGCAGAAACACACCAGTGCTAATTTTGTCGGCTATTTTAGATTTAGTTTTAGTCTTAGTCTTTATGACTAAAATACCTTTAAGTCTTAGCCACATTTGAGTTATTTTATCCCTCTTAGTTTAGTTATTATCAGTCAACTAAAATTATGGAAAATGTTTGTGTAGATTTAGTCAGTAATTTTAGTCACAAATTAGTCAGTGCATTTTTTTCCATTAAATAATTAATATTTACCTTTAATTAACTTACATCATGTGCACACTCAGCCTTGTCCAATGAAGCCTACTATCCCCTCATATAGCTGGCACATTGCTATTGTGGCAGCCATGATTTACTGTAGGCTACAAAGCCTTGGCTACAAGCTAAACAATTTAGGGACACAGCTGTTTTCTCCCCATCATAACCTTGGGATGGGGGTAAATTAGTGATTGCCTTAATAAGAGGAGAACTTGACTTTCCAAAAAATGACAGAAACATATATTTAAAAAAATATATTTAAAAAATTAAGGGGTGGATCAGCTTAATATTGCGGAAAGAATGTTGCTTCCATCAATGTAATGGTCTGCATAATTTCAAATCCCCCATATATTTTTGGGGTAAATATACAGTGGGGAGAACAAGTATTTGATACACTGCCGATTTTGCAGGTTTTCCTACTTACAAAGCATGTAGAGGTCTGTAATTTTTATCATAGGTACACTTCAACTGTGAGAGACGGAATCTAACAAAAATCCAGAAAATCACATTGTATGATTTTTAAGTAATTAATTTGCATTATATTGCATGACATAAGTATTTGATACATCATAAAAGCAGAACTTAATATTTGGTACAGAAACCTTTGTTTGCAATTACAGTGATCATACGTTTCCTGTAGTTCTTGACCAGGTTTGCACACACTGCAGCAGGGATTTTGGCCCACTCCTCCATACAGACCTTCTCCAGATCCTTCAGGTTTCGGGGCTGTCACTGGGCAATACGGACTTTCAGCTCCCTCCAAAGATTTTCTATTGGGTTCAGGTCTGGAGACTGGCTAGGCCACTCCAGGACCTTGAGATGCTTCTTACCCACTCCTTAGTTGCCCTGGCTGTGTGTTTCGGGTCGTTGTCATGCTGGAAGACCCATCCACGACCCATCTTCAATGCTGTTACTGAGGGAAGGAGGTTGTTGGCCAAGATCTCGCGATACATGGCCCCATCCATCTTCCCCTCAATACGGTGCAGTCGTCCTGTCCCCTTTGCAGAAAAGCATCCCCAAAGAATGATGTTTCCACCTCCATGCTTCACGGTTGGGATGGTGTCCTTGGGGTTGTACTCATCCTTCTTCTTCCTCCAAACACGGCGAGTGGAGTTTAGACCAAAAAGCTCTATTTTTGTCTCATCAGACCACATGACCTTCTCCCATTCCTCCTCTGGATCATCCAGATGGTCATTGGCAAACTTCAGACGGGCCTGGACATGCGCTGGCTTGAGCAGGGGGACCTTGCGTGCGCTGCAGCATTTTAATCCATGATTGCGTAGTGTGTTACTAATTGTTTTCTTTGAGACTGTGGTCCCAGCTCTCTTCAGGTCATTGACCAGGTCCTGCCGTGTAGTTCTGGGCTGATCCCTCACCTTCCTCATGATCATTGATGGCCCACGAGGTGAGATCTTGCATAGAGCCCCAGACCGAGGGTGATTGACCGTCATCTTCAACTTCTTCCATTTTCTAATAATTGCGCCAACAGTTGTTGACTTCTCACCAAGCTGCTTGCCTATTGTCCTGTAGCCCATCCCAGCCTTGTGCAGGTCTACAATTTTATCCCTGATGTCCTTACACAGCTCTCTGGTCTTGGCCATTGTGGAGAGGTTGGAGTCTGTTGGATTGAGTGTGTGGACAGGTGTCTTTTATACAGGTAACAAGTTCAAACAGGTGCAGTTAATACAGGTAATGAGTGGAGAACAGGAGGGCTTCTTAAGGAAAAACTAACAGGTCTGTCTGTGAGAGCCGGAATTCTTACTGGTTGGTAGGTGATCTAATACTTATGTCATGCAATAAAATCCAAATTAATTACTTAAAAATCATACAATGTGATTTTCTTTTTTTTTAGATTCCGTCTCTCACAGTTGAAGTGTACCTATGATAAAAATCGGCAGTGTATCAAAATCGGCAGTGTATCAAATACTTGTTCTCCCCACTGTATATATCCATACACGCATGCATACATATACACATATATACATACACATACCTATATAGACATACATACTTTTTTAAAGAATCAACCTTTATTGTTATTCCCCGCAAACCCTACCACCGATCCCCCAATTGGAGTAAACATAAATGACAGAAATATTACTGTACTCCTAATATTCAACAAATAGCATTAATATTTCCAATCGGGAAAAAACAACCGCACTTGCATTTGCGGACCGTGAGAGCAGCAACACAGATGAAAAGCAGTGCACATGGGAAAAAAGAGCTTTTAATGCGATCAAAGCAAAATAGTCTACATGAAAGGGATGTTTCTAGTTTCGGTGCATCAGTTCAAAAGATTGACGAGTGACTGAAGTGACCGCCTGGGAGCTGTTTGGGAGAGCCGGGCAGATCAGCTCAATCAGACCGTGCAACTGAAAGGTTAATTCTGTCAATGAGAGGATTGCTTTAAATATTCTGCAAAGGCATGCATGCTTATGATTGGACTAAACAGATTAAATGGAGCTTCATGTCAAAATGAATGTCCGTTAGTCTCGTGGAATTTTCATAAAATGTTAAGCTAGTCACATTTTCATCAACTGAAACGAAAACTATTTTGTTACAGTTATCGTTTTTTTCCCATGTCATCGCATCTCGTTATCATCATTAGTTTTTGTCAGGAAAAATAGGTTGGTTGACAAATATTTTTTGTCAAAGTTATTTTGGGGCGAAATTACCACACACACACACACACACACACACACACACACACACACACACACACACACACACACACACACACACACACACACACACACACACACACACACACACACACACACACACACACACACACACACACACACACACACACACACACACACACACACAGAGAAATGTCACAGAGAGCAGAGCAAATCTTCTGCATGGTAGGTCACCAGGACCCTTAGGACCCCTCTCGCTCCGTGGCCGTCTAGATATTGCCCGTCTCCAAAAAATTTGAACAGTCAGGGATCGAGAGCGCTCAAGCACTCAGAGGTCCCCAGAGTAATAATAGTAACAGCGTACACACAAACACACAGATGCAGAAGGGTCAGAACTGGACATAACCAAAGTCACGCTCCATTGAACCCCTAGATCAAACCCTGTTCTCATGAGTTGAACTGTATGGACGAAGTCTGTCATGTCGGCCATGTTTAAAGACAATAGGAGCTTTAAGGTTGAAAACAAACCAGACAGGAATTAATGACAGTCATTATGCTGCAGCACAAACTACTCACTTCTAACTGGTCATTCCACTATTTGAACCTAATTAAAGCATAAGTACAGCTAGGCTGCAGCTCTATATGTTATATTTCTCCTGGTGGAAGACTTCTGACAGACTGCTTTAAACACCAGTGTGTGTGTGTGTGTGTGTGTGTGTGTGTGTATTAGATTTCTCAGCTCCTCTTTAATCGTTTATGACTGTAGCTGGAGGCTGTTTGGCAAAACATTTGCGTCCGTTTAGTGCCTTAAATTAGCTGTGATCCCTCCTCCACGCACGCACGCACGCACGCACGACACACACACACACACACACACACACACACACACACACACACACACACACACAAAGTCTGACCTGACTAATGCGTCCAAACACCATAATACGCGACTGAGTACGTGCGGACATGGCTGTTAAATTTCACTTCGCTTTCCCCTTCCTGCAAGGAGTTCCAAGCTCCATATCTCTATGACGATTGAAGAGGGAGAGAGCGCAAGGTTTTATGTTGAAGGTAAAAGCGTTTTAAATAGTCTCTCTCTCTCTCAATTCAATTCAAGGCACTTTATTGACATGGGAAACATATGTTAACATTGCCAAAGCAAGTGAAGTAGATAATATACAAAAGTGAAATAAACAATAAAAATGAGCAGCAAACATTACACTCACAGAAGTTCCAAAAGAATAAAGACATTACAAATGTCATAATATGTATTTAAACAGCATTGTAATTACGTGCAAATGGTTAAAGTACAAAAGGGGAAATAAATAAACATAAATATGGGTTGTATTTACAATGGTGTTTGTTCTTCACTGGTTGCCTTTTTCTTGTGGCAACAGGTCACAAATCTTGCTGCTGTGATGGCACACTGTGGTATTTCACCCAGTAGATATGGGAGTTTATCAAAATCGGGTTTGTTATCGAATTATTTGTGGATCTGTGTAATCTGAGGGAAATATGTGTCTTTGATATGGTCATACATTTGGCATGAGGTTAGGAAGTGCATCTCAGTTTCCACCTAGTTTCGTGGGCAGTGTGCACATAGCCTGTCTTCTCTTGAGAGCCAGGTCTGCCTACGGCGGCCTTTCTCAATAGCAAGGCTATGCTCACTGAGTCTGTACATAGTTTTCTCATGATTTGGTTGGGTTTAATTGTGTTGCTGTCCTGGGGCTCTGTAGGCTCTGTTTGTGTTTGTGAACAGAGCCCCAGGACCAGCTTGCTTAGGGGACTCTTCTCCAGGTTCATCTCTCTGTTGGTGATGGCTTTCTTATGGAAGGTTTGGGAATCGCTTCCTTTTAGGTGGTTGTAGACTTTAACGTCTCTTTTCTGGATTTTGAAAATTAGCGGGTATCGGCCTAATTCTGCTCAGCATGCATTATTTGGCATTTTTTACCATTTTACATTTTTTAAATTTCACCTTTATTTAACCAGGTAGGCCAGTTGAGAACAAGTTCTCATTCACAACTGCGACCTGGCCAAGATAAAGCAAAGCAGTGCGACACAAACAACCAGTCATTGGCAGCAGAGAACTGGAAGGAAAGGCGGCCAAATGAGGAATTGGCTTTGGGGGTGACCAGTGAAATATACCCGCTGGAGCGCGTGCTACGGGTGGGTGCCGCTATGGTAACCAGTGAGCTGAGATAAGGCGGGGCTTTACCTAGCAAAGACTTATAGATGACCTGGAGCCAGTGGATTTGGCAATGAATATTTTTTATTTTATTTTATTTTTTTATTTTACCAGGTAAGTTGACTGAGAACACGTTCTCATTTGCAGCAACGACCTGGGGAATAGTTACAGGGGAGAGGAGGGGGATGAATGAGCCAATTGTAAACTGGGGATTATTAGGTGACCATGATGGTTTGAGGGCCAGATTGGGAATTTAGCCAGGACACCAGGGTTAACACCCCTACTCTTACGATAAGTGCCATGGGATCTTTAATGACCTCAGAGAGTCAGGACACCCGTTTAACGTCCCATCCGAAAGACGGCACCCTATACAGGACAGTGTCCCCAATCACTGCCCTGGGGCATTGGGATATTTTTTAGACCAGAGGAAAGAGTGCCTCCTACTGGCCCTCCAACACCACTTCCAGCAGCATCTGGTCTCCCATCCAGGGACTGACCAGGACCAACCCTGCTTAGCTTCAGAAGCAAACCAGCAGTGGTATGCAGGGTGGTATGCTGCTGGCAATATGAAGCGAGGGCCAACCAAAAGTGAGCATAAAGGTCGCAGTGGTGGGTAGTATATGGGGCTTTGGTGAGAAAATGGATGGCACTGTGATAGACTACAGAGTAGTGATGCTAGATGGGCGGGCAGGTGCAGGCAGCGATCGGTTGAAGAGCATGCATTTAGTTTTATTTACATTAAAGAGCAGTTGGAGGCCACAGAAGGAGTGTTGTATGGCTTGTCTGGAGGTTAGTTAACACAGTGTCCAAAGACGGGCCAGAAGTATACAGAATGGTGTCGTCTGCGTAGAGGTTGATCAGAGAATCACCAGCAGCAAGAGCAACATCATTGATGAATGCAGAGAAAAGAGTCGACCTGAGAATTGAACCCTGTGGCACCCACATAGAGACTGCCAGAGGTCCGGACAACAGGCCCTCCGATTTGACACACTGAACTTTGTCTGAGAAGTAGTTGGTGAACCAGGCGAGGCAGTCATTTGAGAGACCAAGGCTGTTGAGTCTGCCGATAAGAATGTAGGGATTTATGTTGAGCACGGAGGATATTTTTGCTGAATTCTGTATGCGGAGTCTCATTTTAGTGTTTGTCCCATTTTGTGAATTCTTGGTTGGTGAGCGGACCCCATACCTCACAACCATAAATGCCAATGGGTTCTACAACTGATTCAAGTAAACTCAGCAAAAAAAGAAACGTCTCATTTTCAGGACCCTGTCTTTCAAAAACAATTAGTAAAAATCCAAATAACTTCACAGATCTTCATTGTAAATGGTTTAAACACTGTTTCCCATGATTGTTCAATGAACCATAAACAATTAATGAACATGCACCTGTGGAACGGTCGTCAAGACACTAACAGGTAGACAATTTAGGTCACAGTTAGGAAAACTTAGGACACTAAAGAGGCCTTTCTACTGACTCTGAAAAACACCAAAAGAAAAATGCCCAGGGTCCCTGCTCATCTGCGTGAATGTGCCTTATGCATGCTGCAAGGAGGCATGAGGACTGCAGATGTGGCTAGGGCAATAAATTGCAATGTCCGTACTGTGAGACACATAAGAGAGCGCTACAGGGAGACAGGATCCTTGCAGTGGCAGACCATGTTTGACCTCTCTTGGATAGGGGGCAGTATTTTGAATTTTGGATGAATGAGGTGCCCAATGTAAACTGCCTGTTACTCAGGCCCAGAAGCTAGGATATGTAGTATGGTAGTATTGGATATAAAACACTCTAAAGTTTCCAAAACTGTTTAAATAATGTCTGTGGGTATAACGGAACTGATATGGCAGGCGAAAACCTGAGGAAAATCCTTCCAGGAAGTGGCATTCTTTTGAATTGAGTGTTTTTCCATTGAAAGCCTATCCACCATATAAATGGATGGGACCTAGATTGCAGTTCCTATGGCTTCCACTAGATGTCAACAGTCTTTAGACATTGTTTCAGTCTTTTATTCTGAAAATGAGTAAGAATGGCAACATTTTCTGAGTGGTTGGTCGAATGAACCAGAGCTTTTTACGCGCGTGACCGAGAGCGCACCCTCCGTTCTTTTTCCTTTGTATTGAATACGCTATTGTCCGGTTGAAATATTATCGATTATAAAGACAATAGACAACCTGATGATTAATAAAAAAACATAGTTTGATATGTTTCGACGAACTTTACCTATTTGGATCTATTCGTCTGCCTGTTGTGACCGCCTTTGAGCTGGTGGATTACTGAACAAAACGCTCCAACAAAACTGAGTTTTTTGGATATGAAGAGGGACTTTATGGAACAAAACAAACATTTATTGTGTAACATGGAGTCTTGTGAGTGCAACCATATGAAGATCAACAAAGGTATGTGATTAATGTGTTCAACCTTCCAAAGTTCTCCCATGTCACCCCGCTCTTCCGCGCACTCCACTGGCTTCCAGTCAAAGCTTGCATCATCTTCAAGACCCTGGTGCTTGCCTATTGAGCCTTCAGGCTATGCTCAAACCCTACATCCCATCCAAGAGGCATTGGTAACAACCTGGTAGCAGCCTGGCAGCAACATGGTAACAACCTGGTAGAAACCTGGTAACAACAGTCAATCAAGTGGGTCTGAGAGCTCCTCTTCAGGAAAATGACACTAACAGCCAGCTGCAGAGAGAGAGAGAGACAGAGAGTCACCGGAAGGTTTTGATGAATAAACTTTGTCTGACACTATGATGGGAGCTGACCTTTCTAAGATGAAAGACTTGGAAAAGACAGAGATGGAGAGCGAGACGGGACTCCGAGCTACGGGACTCCGAGCTATGGACCTCTGCGGGGGAGGTCTGAGTGACAGACAGAGAGTCTGTGGAGAGCGAGAGAGAGAGAGAGTCTATGGAGCGCGAGAGAAAGAGGGAGAGAGACAGAGAGAATCTGTGGAGAGCAAGAGAGAGAGAGACAGAGAGAATCTGTGGAGAGCAAGAGAGAGAGAGAGAGAGAGAGAGACAGAGAGTCTGTGGAGAGCAAGAGAGAGAGAGAGAAAGAGAGTCTGTGGAGCGCGAGAGAGAGAGGGAGAGAGACAGAGAGAATCTGTGGAGAGCAAGAGAGAGAGAGACAGAGAGAATCTGTGGAGAGCAAGAGAGAGAGAGAGAGAGACAGAGAGTCTGTGGAGAGCGAGAGAGAGAGGGAGAGAGACAGAGAGAATCTGTGGAGAGCAAGAGAGAGAGAGAGAGACAGAGATAATCTGTGGAGAGCAAGAGAGAGAGAGAGAGAGAGACAGAGAGTCTGTGGAGAGCGAGAGAGAGAGAGAGAGAAAGAGAGTCTGTGGAGCACGAGAGAGAGAGGGAGAGAGACAGAGAGAATCTGTGGAGAGCAAGAGAGAGAGAGAGAGAGAGAGAGAGAGACAGAGAGAATCTGTGGAGAGCAAGAGAGAGAGAGAGAGAGAGAGAGAGAGAGAGAGAGAGAATCTGTGGAGAGCAAGAGAGAGAGAATCTGTGGAGAGCAAGAGAGAGAGAGAGAGGGTGGTGGGTGTATAGAGTGTAGAGAGCGTAGAGGTCCTTTTGAAATATTATCATTTTAATACAGTATCAATAAGTAACATAGTACTTGTTTGAATTGTTGCACTGTCAAAGAATAAACCCTGTGGTGCAGTGTCAGAGAGAGAGAGAGTATCAGAGAAAATAAGTCTCATCTGTGTGTTGCATATGTCACTGTGACACTTAACATCAGTCGCTCAGACAGCTGTCTCAGAACTGCACTGTAACAGATAGGGGAGAGACAGACAGAGACAGAGGGAGGGAGGGAGGGAGGGAGGGAGGGAGGGAGGGACACACATACGCCCAGGCCGTAAGCAGGCAAACAGGCCCAACCCCCACTCTTACACTAGCCCAAGCCAATGGCACGTACCAGATGCTCAGCAGGCTCTGCTCACACTTACTAGTCTGAGACCAAATCACACGACTAACAACACTGGATACTTTATGGAACACAAAGCCTTCCCTATCTCATCCTGGAATATCCAAGGCCTGAGGTCATCTGCCTTTGGCCTAAAGAGCAGGAACCTGGACTTCACCAAATAAATCAGAAATACAGACATTGTCATCCTCCAAGAAAGATGGTATAGAGGAGATGGACCCACTGGTTTCCCTTTAGGTTACAGAGAGCTGGTAGTCCCATCCACCAAACTACCAGGAATAAAACAGGCAAGGGACTCAGGGGGTGTGCAAATTTGGTATAGAGCAGACCTAACTCACCTTAGTAAATTAATCAAAACATGAACATTTTACATCTAGAAATTCAAAAAATGTATCTCAACAGAGAAAAATATCTTCCTATGTGCTAGCTATATCCCCCCCACTAGAATCCCCATACTTTATTGAAGACAGCTTCTCCATCCTGGAGGGGGAAATCAATGATTTCCAGGCCCAGGGACATGTACTAGTCTTTGGCGACCTAAATGCCAGAACTGGACAAGAACCTGACACCCTCAGCACACAGTGAGACAAACACCTACCTGGAGGAGACAGCATTCCCTCCCCCATATACCCCCCTAGGCACAACTACGACAACATAACCAACAAAAACTCCTGCAGCTCTGTCGCACGCTGGGTATGTATATAGTCAATGGTAGGCTTCGAGGGGAATCCTACGGTAGGTACACCTAAAGCTCATCTTTTGGCAGTAGTACTGTAGACTACTATATCACTGACCTCAACCCAGAGTCTCTCAGAGCTTTCACTGACACCATTGTCAGATCACAGCAAAATCACAGTCTACTTGAACAGAGCAAAACTCAATCATGGAACTGAATAATATTAAGAAATGCTATAGATGGAAGGAAAGTAGTATGAAAACCTACCAAAAAACAACTAGGAAACAACAAATTGAACCCCTTTTAAACAACTTCCTGGACAAAATGTTCCACTGTAATAGTGAAGGTGTAAACTTGGCAGTAGAAAGCCTAAACAGTATATTTGACCTTTCAGCTTCTCTATCAAATCTAAAAATGTCAAGCAGAAAACCTAAGAAAATGAACAACAATGACAAATGGTTTGATGAAGAATGCAAAAACCTAAGAAAGAAATTGAGAAACCTATCCAAACAAAAACATAGAGACCCAGAAAATCTGAGCCTACACCTTCACTATGGTGAATTACTAAAACAATACAGAAATACACTATGGAAAAAGAAGGAACAGCACGTCAGTGTACAACGTAAAACACCAAATAATGCATGCAGAGCAGAATTAGGCCGATACCCGATGATTATCAAAATCCAGAAAAGGGCTGGTGAAGAGAGAGAGAGAGAGAGAAACTTTGTCAGAAAGAGAGTAACACTCAGTTCCATACTGACTCACAATCTTGATTCAGAACAGAGCTCCTGTAACCTTATTCACCCTCTTTTCCTACTTCCCTATCCTCCTACTCTCCTCCTCTCTATCCCTACTTCCCTCCTCCTACTTCCCTCCTCTCTATCCCTACTTCCCTCCTCTTACTCTCCTCCTCTCTATCCCTACTTCCCTCCTCCTACTCTCCTCCTCTCTATCCCTACTTGCCTCCTCCTACTCTCCTCCTCTCTATCCCTACTTCCCTCCTCCTACTCTCCTCCTCTCTATCCCTACTTCCCTCCTCCTACTCTCCTCCTCTTTATCCCTACTTCCCTCCTCCTACTCTCCTCCTCTCTATCCCTACTTCCCTCCTCCTACTCTCCTCCTCTCTATCCTTACTTCCCTCCTCCTACTCTCCTCCTCTCTATCCCTACTTCCCTCCTCCTACTCTCCTCTATCCCTACTTCCCTCCTCTCTATCCCTACTTCCCTCCTCCTACTCTCCTCCTCTTTATCCCTACTTCCCTCCTCCTACTCTCCTCCTCTATATCCCTACTTCCCTATCCTCCTACTCTCCTCCTCTCTATCCCTACTTCCCTCCTCTCTATCCCTACTTCCCTCCTCCTACTCTCCTCCTCTCTATCCCTACTTCCCTCCTCCTACTCTCCTCCTCTCTATCCCTACTTCCCTCCTCCTACTCTCTTCCTCTCTATCCCTACTTCCCTCCTCCTACTCTCCTCCTCTCTATCCCTACTTCCCTCCTCCTACTCTCCTCCTCTCTATCCCTACTTCCCTCCACCCACTCTCCTCCTCTCTATCCCTACTTCCCTATCCTCCTACTCTCCTCCTCTCTATCCCTACTTCCCTCCTCCTACTCTCCTCCTCTCTATCCCTACTTCCCTATCCTCCTACTCTCCTCCTCTCTATCCCTACTTCCCTCCTCCTACTCTCCTCCTCTCTATCCCTACTTCCCTATCCTCCTACTCTCCTCCTCTCTATCCCTACTTCCCTATCCTCCTACTCTCCTCCTCTCTATCCCTACTTCCCTCCTCCTACTCTCCTCCTCTCTATCCCTACTTCCCTCCTCCTACTCTCTTCCTCTCTATCCCTACTTCCCTCCTCCTACTCTCCTCCTCTCTATCCCTACTTCCCTATCCTCCTACTCTCCTCCTCTCTATCCCTACTTCCCTCCTCCTACTCTCCTCCTCTCTATCCCTACTTCCCTATCCTCCTACTCTCCTCCTCTCTATCCCTACTCCCCTCCTCCTACTCTCCTCCTCTCTATCCCTACTTCCCTATCCTCCTACTCTCCTCCTCTCTATCCCTACTTTCCTCCTACTACTCTCCTCCCCTCTATCCCTACTTCCCTCCTATCTATCCCTACTTCCCTCCTCCTACTCTCCTCCTCTCTATCCCTACTTCCCTCCTCCTACTCTCCTCCTCTCTATCCCTACTCCCCTCCTCCTACTCTCCTCCTCTCTATCCCTACTTACCTCCTCCTATTCTCCTCCTCTCTATCCCTACTTCCCTCCTCCTACGCTCCTCCTCTCTATCCCTACTTCCCTCCTCCTACGCTCCTCCTCTCTATCCCTACTTCCCTCCTCCTACTCTCCTCTCTATCCCTACTTCCCTCCTCCTACTCTCCTCCTATCTATCCCTACTTCCCTCCTCCTACTCTCCTCCTCTCTATCCCTACTTCCCTCCTCCTACTCTCCTCCTCTCTATCCCTACTTCCCTCCTCCTACGCTCCTCCTCTCTATCCCTACTTCCCTCCTCCTACTCTCCTCCTCTCTATCCCTACTTCCCTCCTCCTACTCTCCTCCTACTCTATCCCTACTTCCCTCCTCCTACTCTCCTCCTCTCTATCCCTACTTCCCTCCTCCTACTCTCCTCCTCTCTATCCCTACTTACCTCCTCCTACTCTCCTCCTCTCTATCCCTACTTCCCTCCTCCTACTCTCCTCCTCTCTATCCCTACTTCCCTCCTCCTACTCTCCTCCTCTCTATCCCTACTTCCCTCCTCCTACTCTCCTCCTCTCTATCCCTACTTCCCTCCTCCTACTCTCCTCCTCTCTATCCCTACTTCCCTCCTCCTACTCTCCTCCTCTCTATCCCTACTTCCCTATCCTCCTACTCTCCTCCTCTCTATCCCTACTTCCCTCCTCCTACTCTCCTCCTCTCTATCCCTACTTCCCTCCTCCTACTCTCCTCCTCTCTATCCCTACTTCCCTCCTCCTACTCTCTTCCTCTCTATCCCTACTTCCCTATCCTCCTACTCTCTTCCTCTCTATCCCTACTTCCCTATCCTCCTACTCTCCTCCTCTCTATCCCTACTTCCCTCCTCCTACTCTCCTCCTCTCTATCCCTACTTACCTCCTCCTACTCTCCTCCTCTCTATCCCTACTTCCCTCCTCCTACTCTCCTCCTCTCTATCCCTACTTCCCTCCTCCTACTCTCCTCCTCTCTATCCCTACTTCCCTCCTCCTACTCTCCTCCTCTCTATCCCTACTTCCCTCCTCCTACTCTCCTCCTCTCTATCCCTACTTCCCTCCTCCTACTCTCCTCCTCTCTATCCCTACTTCCCTCCTCCTACTCTCCTCCTCTCTATCCCTACTTCCCTATCCTCCTACTCTCCTCCTCTCTATCCCTACTTCCCTCCTACTCTCCTCCTCTCTATCCCCACTTCCCTCCTCCTACTCTCCTCCTCTCTATCCCTACTTCCCTATCCTCCTGCTAGTCCCTCCACTGAGAGAGGGGGAGGTGTGCCATCTGACGTAGGACAGTGGGGGTGGGATCAATTCAAATTTCATAAAGTCAATTCAGACAGTGAATGAAGGAGGGAAGTCCCTTTCTGAATTTACTGAATAGAAAACTGGATTGACTCCAACCCTGAACCCAACTCCTACACAGACTGTCTGTCTTTCTGTATCTAAGTCTGACTGCATATAATAAATCCATAGAGTAGATGAAACAGCTCCAGCAGCACATGACTCACACACTTCATATCAAAAAAGTATGTTTTATTGTCACATACACCGGATAGCTGCAGTGAAATGTGTTGATTTACAGGGTCAGCCATAGAAGTACGGTGCCCCGGAGCAGATTTTTCACCCTAGGTATTCAAAGCAGCAACCTTTTGGTTACTGCCCAACGCTTTAACAGCTAGGCTACCTGCTGCCCCATCTATCTATCAGGCCTTTTATGTTGTCTCCGTTGTTTGATGTGGTTCTCTGTTAAACTGCCTTATTTGCAGACGTGTGTGTGTGTGTGTGTGTGTGTGTGTGTGTGTGTGTGTGTGTGCGTGTGCGTGTGCGTGTGTGTGTGTGTTGGCCTCATTCAGCTGCCACTCATCTAGCTCTAGGAGACACACAGGAGAGTGGCAGATCAGGAGAGGAAGGGTAGAGAGGGAGAGGAGGAGAGGAGGAGTGGGAAGACTAGAGAGAGAGATGAACACACACACTAGGCCAGGAGGCACGGGCTGTCTAGCTGACTACCAGCCTCTGGATCCCCTTTAAGATCCCTCTGTAAGCAGCGCCACAGCCGGCCGTTTGTCAAGGTTTAGCTGCCGAGCTCTCTCTCTCTCTCTCTCTTCAATTCAAAGGTCTTTTTTGACATGGGAAACGTATGTTTACATTGCCAAAGCAAGTGAAATAGATATTAACCTGTTGAGGACAGAGGGCACTGTTTTCACTTTGGGGGAAAATCGTGCCCAATTTAAACGGCCTCGTACTCAATTCTTGCTCGTACAATATGCATATTATTATTGCTATTGGGTAGAAAACACTCTCTAGTTTCTAAAACCGTTTGAATTATATCTGTGAGTAAAACAGAACTCATTTTGCAGCAAACTTCCTGACAGGAAGTGGAAAATCTGAAATCGATGCTCTGTTCTAGGGCCTGCCTATAAATGGGCTTCATATATATCAGTATACATGCACTTCATACGTCTTCCACTAGATGTCGACAGGCAGTGAGAGAAGAAATGGAGTGTAAACTTGATCTGGGGTCGAATAAAAGCTCTCGGCATGACGTGTCACCAGTTTCCTGTTTTCTGGAGAGCGCGTGAAGGGACCTGGTTTTGCCTTCTGTAAAGCTGTCGTTATGGACGACTAATATCTCCTGCTTTGATTTTATTTGATACATGTGACAATATCATTGTAAAGTATGTTTTTTCAATATAGTTTTATTAGATTATTGAAATTTATTCGGGACGTTAGGCGTGTTGCGTTGTGTGCCTTTGTTCAGGAAGGAGAGCTTTGCGCTACTTTGCTAGCTTTCCATGCTAATTGACTGGAGAAGAGGACGTTCTAAATCCAAACAACGATTGTTCTGGACAAAGGATCCCTTGTACAACATTCTGATGAAAGATCATCAAAAGTAGGACCCATTTTATGATGCTATTTCATATATCTGTCGAACATGTGAAATAGTCGTTTGCGTCCAGATTTTGGGTACTCTCTCGCTATAACTAAGCTGTATGTCGTAATGAAGTTATTTTTAGAATTCTAACACGGCGATTGCATTAAGAACTAGTGTATCTATCATTTCCTATACAACATGTATTTTCTAGTAACATTTATGAATAGTTATTTGGTCAGAATAGTTGAGTGTCATAAAAATATCCGCACATTCTGGGAAAAAGATGCTACATTAGCACAATGTATAACCACTGATTTCAGCTCTAAATATGCACATTTTCGAACAAAACATAAGTGTATGTATAACCTGATGTTATAGGACTGTCATCTGATGAAGGTTTATGAAGGTTAGTGAAAATTAATATATTTTGCTGGTTTATTCCCTATCGCTAACGTGCCTATTGCTATCGCTAACGTGCCTTGATGAATGAATGCGGTAGTGTGGTAGGCTATTGTAGTAAGCTAATATAATGCTATATTGTGTTTTCGCTGTAAAACACTTAAAAAAATCAGAAATATTGTCTGGATTCACAAGATGTTTGTCTTTAATTTGCTGTACACCATCGATTTTTCAGAAATGTTTTATGATGAGTATTTAGGTATTTGACGTTGGTGTCTGTAATTACTCTGGCTGCTTCGGTTCTATTTCTGACGGTAGCTGTGATGGTAGCTGCAATGTAAAACTGTTTTATACCTCAAATATGCACATTTTTCGAACAAAACATAGATTTATTGTATAACATGTTATAAGACTGTCATCTGATGAAGTTGTTTCTTGGTTAGTTTGGTTGGTTCTTGGTTAGTTAGGTTGGCTTTGTGCATGCTACCTGTGCTGTGAAAAATGTCTGTCCTTTTTTGTATTTGGTGGTGAGCTAACATAAATATATGTGGTGTTTTTGCTGTAAAACATTTTAAAAATCGGACATGTTGACTGGATTCACAAGATGTGTATCTTTCATTTGCTGTATTGGACTTGTTAATGTGTGAAAGTTAGATATTTCAAAAAAATATCTTTTGAATTTCGCGCTCTGCCTTTTCAGTGGAATGTGGGAGGAGTTCCGCTAGCGGAACGCTGGTGCCAGACAGGATAAACAACAGTGAAATAAACAATATAAAATAAAATGAACAGTAAACATTACACTCACAAATGTTCCAAGGGAATAGAGACATTTCACATGTCATATTATGGCTATATATAGTGTTGTAACTATGTGCAAATAGTTATTGTAGAAAAGGGAAAATAAATAAACATAAATATGAGTTGTATTTACAATGGTGGTTGTTCTTCACTGGTTGCCCTTGTGGCAACAGGTCACAAATCTTGGTGTTGTGATGGCACACTGGTATTTAACTCAATAGATATGGGAGTTTTGTTGGCAGTTTTTTTGTTAATTCTTTCACTTGTTGTTTTCTCGTGATTTGGTTGGGTCTCTCTTTCTGTATGTGTGTGTGTGTGTGTGTGTGTGTGTGTGTGTGTGTGTGTGTGTGTGTGTGTGTGTGTGTGTGTGTGTGTGTGTGTGTGTGTGTGTGTGTGTGTGTGTGTGTGTGTGTGTGTGTGTGTGTGTGTGTGTGTGTGTAGCTGCTAGGTCTGTCTGAGAGAGTAGGGTTTGGGAATCACTTAACTTCTTTCACTAGCTGTTATGTCTGGATCAGCCAGAGGGGGAGAGGGACACACAGGGAGAGAGAGAAGGATCTGAAGAGACTCTGAGAGGATTGTCTCTCTTGCTCTCAGATAAAAACACACACACAAGACACTGTCAAAATGCTTTCAGTTGCTGTGGGTTTTGTACACAAAAACTCAAACACAGGATGCAGTCAACAGCAGTATCATAGCAACCATGTAATGGAGGATGCAGACTATGTGTCCGTGTGCGTGTATCTTTTAGTGATGGCTGTAAACAATGTGGAAAAGGTCATTCAGCTCGGTATGAATAGCAGGTACTGTAGTGATATTTGTCACACTTCAGTCTGATTGGCTATTGAGTTTCAGCCTTCTTGATTTTTATATTGTTTTCTGGCTACAACACAACCTCCAAAGAAAATGGAGACATTTGACTAATAAGGTGCTTTGAAGGTGTTTCACACGGAGTGTGTGTGTGTGTGTGTGTGTGTGTGTGTTTGTGTGTGTGTGTATAATTTCCCATCATGTGTTGCAGGGTGAAAAGCTCTTGATGGGGTATGATATGATTCATCCTTCTGACAACATAATCTAATTTTAACTCCTTCTGAACACTGGCTCAGTTGGCTGCCACAGAGTTTACATCCCAAATGGCACCCTATTCCTTTTATAGTGCACTACTTTTGACCAGGACCCATAGGGCTCTGGTCAAAAGTAGTGCACTATATAGGAAATAAGATTCCATTTGGGACACACTCAGACAGTCCATGGTATTTCCATACACATACAGGGTTGAATCATAATATACCACAGTATAATATCTGTCTCTCTCTCTCTCTGAGTACATTCAACAGTCCATTCCAACCCGCTCTGGTTTATAGATGCAGCCACAACAACCAAGCAACCGTGGTACGACTGGTAATGATCCATGGAAAACATAGGTCTCTCTCTCTCTACCATTTTTCTCTCTCTCCCTCACGTTTTTATGTCAGTCCATCTTCATATGGTTGACAGTAAGTATTGCTTTGTAGAGAGATATTACTGAACTATACTGGTTGCTCTTGCCGTGAATATAATTAAACATTCTATTAAATAAGAAATAACAGCATGGATACTGTTAAAACCTACTATATAAATATCCCTGGGCTCCTCTATCTGTATAGAATAGCTCAGTGGGTAAGAGCAACGTGATGGCAACGCCAGGGTTGTGGGTTTGATTCCCGGAAGGCCATAGTGAAGAGAGACTGACAGGGCTTTGTCTGCATGTCAGTCATGGACTCCCTCCTCTCTTTCTTACACACAGACAGATTTCCCCTCTCCTTTGAAGAGAGTGCTATATGTGATGATACAGTCTCTTCTCTGGAAAAGAGGACTGAAGTGTGGAGAGAAAACCCTCTCCTCCTGACCCATCTCTCTCCTTCCCAGTAGCAGTGTGTGGCTAAAATCACTGGGGAAGAAGAATGAATATTACAACCTATATGTTGTGAATATTGCTTTGTCTGTTCTATAACCTGTTAGTTCATATGCCTTGACACCGTGATATATAGGCCTAAAGGCTGAGCCAATAAGAAGACACAGTGGAAGAATACATTCAACATCACCTTTGTTTCATCACAAAACCGGAGAGCAACATCTGTCCACTAAACATATTGCAAGTAACAAACAGTTACATGACCTACAGCGTGGTCAAGCAAGTTAATGTTTTCAACATTTCCGGACTACTAAAGGTACCGCAAGTTTCAAAGAAAACAGGCGCTGCCTCCACTATTTCAACTTCAACATTAACTTCAACATTTCAACATAATTTCATCACCCATGCTTAGACTAATACAGTGATAATTGAAAGATACCAGTTCAATCTACGTAAGCTAAGTATGATGTGGCTGTCCATGGTACTGATTTCTCTGTGTGTGTCTGTGTCTGTGTCTGTGTCTGTGTCTGTGTGTGTGTGTGTGTGTGTGTGTGTGTGTGTGTGTGTGTGTGTGTGTGTGTGTGTGTGTGTGTGTGTGCGTGCGTGCGTGCGTGCGTGCGTGCGTGCGTGCGTGCGTGCGTGCGTGCGTGCGTGCGTGCGTGCGTGCGTGCGTGCGTGCGTGTCGGGGTGTGTGTGTGGTTATTTAGCTGCCTGATTCCCTCTTTCTTCTTTCCAGGCACTTTGAAAATGTTTCAAAAAGAGGAGGGGGGTGGGGTGAGAATCACATCAGGGGGTAGATTTAAATCAAATCAAATCAAATTATATTTGTCACATACACATGGTTAGCAGATGTTAATGCGAGTGTAGCGAAATGCTTGTGCTTCTAGTTCCGACAATGCAGTAATAACCAACGAGTAAATCTAACCTAACAAATTCACAACAACTACCTTAAACACCCAAAGGGATGAAGAATATGTACATAAAGATATATGAATGAGTGATGGTACAGAACGGCATAGACAAGATGCAGTAGATGGTATCGAGGACAGTATATACATACAGTATGAGATGAGTAATGTAGGGTATGTAAACATTATATTAAGTGGCATTGTTTAAAGTGGCTATTGATACATTTTTTACATCAATTTTTCCATTATTAAAGTGGCTGGAGTTGAGTCAGTATGTTGGCAGCAGCCACTCAATGTTAGTGGTGGCTGTTTAACAGTCTGTTGGCCTTGAGATAGAAGCTGTTACTCAGTCTCTAGGTCCCTGCTTTGATGCACCTGTACTGACCTCACCTTCTGGATGATAGCGGGGTGAACAGGCAGTGGCTCGGGTGGTTGTTGTCCTTGATGATCTTTATGGCCTTCCTGTGACATCGGGTGGTGTAGGTGTCCTGGAGGGCAGGTAGTTTTTCCCCGGTGATGCGTTGTGCAGACCTCACTACCCTCTGGAGAGCCTTACGGTTGTGGGCGGAGCAGTTGCCGTACCAGGCGGTGATACAGCCCGACAGGATGCTCTCAATTGTGCATTTGAAAAAGTTTGTGAGTGCTTTTGGTGACAAGCCGAATTTCTTCAGCCTCCTGAGGTTGAAGAGGCGCTGCTGCGCCTTCTTCACCACGTTGTCTGTGTGGGTGGACCAATTCAGTTTGTCCGTGATGTGTACGCCGAGGAACTTAAAACTTACTACCCTCTCCACTACTGTCGCGTCGATGTGGTTAGGGGGCTGCTCCCTCTGCTGTTTCCTGAAGTCTACAATCATCTCCTTTGTTTTGTTGACGTTGAGTGTGAGGTTATTTCCCTGCCACCACACTCCGAGTGCCCTCACCTCCTCCCTGTAGGCCGTCTCGTTGTTGTTGGTAATCAAGCCTAACACTGTAGTGTCGTCTGCAAACTTGATTATTGAGTTGGAGGCGTGCATGGCCAAGCAGTCATGGGGGAAAAGGGAGTACAGGAGAGGGCTCAGAACGCACCCTTGTGGGGCCCCAGCGTTGAGGATCAGGGGGGTGGAGATGTTGTTACCTACCCTCACCACCTGGGGGCGGCCCGTCAGGAAGTCCAGTACCCAGTTGCATAGGGCGGGGTCGAGACCCAGGGTCTCGAGCTTGATGACGAGTTTGGAGGATACTATGGTGTTAAATGCTGAGCTGTAGTCGATGAACAGCATTCTCACATAGGTATTCCTCTTGGGCAGTGTGCAGTGTGGTTGTGATTGCGTCGTCTGTGGACCTATTGGGGCGGTAAGCAAATAGGAGTGGGTCTAGGGTGTCAGGTAGGGTGGAGGTGATATGGTCCTTGACTAGTCTCTCAAAGCACACGTGAGTGCTACGGGGCGGTAGTCGTTTAGCTCAGTTACCTTAGCTTTCTTGGGAACAGAAACAATGGTGGCCCTATTGAAGCATGTGGGAACAGCAGACTGGGATAAGGATTGATTGAATATGTCCGTAAACACACCAGCCAGCTGGTCTGCGCATGCTCTGAGGACGCGGCTAGGGATGCCGTCTGGGCATGCAGCCTTGCGAGGGTTAACACGTTTAAATGTTTTACTCACGTCGGCTGCAGTGAAGGAGAGTCCGCAGGTTTTGGTAGTGGGCCGTGTCAGTGGCACTGTATTGTCCTCAAAGCGAGCAAAGAAGTTGTTTAGTCTGTCTGGGAGCAAGACATCCTGGTCCGCGACCGGGCTGGTTTTCTTTTTGTAATCCGTGATTGACTGTAGACCCTGCCACATACCTCTTGTGTCTGAGCCGTTGAATTGTGACTCTACTTTGTCTCAATACTGACGCTTAGCTTGTTTGATTGCCTTGCGGAGGGAATAGCTACACTGTTTGGATTCGGTCATGTTTCCGGTCACCTTGCCCTGGTTAAAAGCAGTGGTTCGCGCGAATGCTGCCATCAATCCACGGTTTCTGGTTTGGGAATGTTTTAATAGTTGATGCATTTGCTAATATACTCGCTCACCGATTCAGCGTATTCGTCAATGTTGTTGTTTGACACAATGCGGAACATATCCCAATCCATGTGATCGAAGCAATCTTGAAGCGTGGAATCAGATTGGTCGGACCAGCGTTGAACAGACCTGAGCGAGGGAGCTTCCTGTTTTAGTCTCTGTCTATAGGCAGGGAGCAACAAAATGGAGTCGTGGTCAGCTTTTCCGAAAGGTGGGCGGTGGAGGGCCTTATATGCATCTCGGAAGTTAGAATAACAATGATCTAGGGTTTTACCAGCCCTGGTAGCACAATCAATATGCTGATAGAATTGAGGGAGTCTTGTTTTCAGATTAGCCTTGTTAAAATCCCCAGCTACAATGAATGCAGCCTCAGGATATGTGGTTCCAGTTTACATAGAGTCAAATAAAGTTCGTTCAGGGCCATCGATGTGTCTGCTTGGGGGGGAATATATGCGGCTGTGATTATAATCTAAGAGAATTCTCTTGGTAGATAATGCGGTCGACATTTGATTGTGAGGAATTCTCAGTCCGGTGAACAGAAGGACTTGAGTTCCTGTATGTTGTTATGATCACACCACGTCTCGTTAATCATAAGGCATACCCCCCCGCCACTCTTCTTACCAGAAAGATGCTTGTTTCTGTCGGCGCGATGCGTTAAGAAACCAGGTGGCTGTACCGACTCCAATAGCGTGTCTCGAGTGAGCCATGTTTCCGTGAAGCAAAGAACGTTACAGTCTCTTATGTCTCTCTGGAATGCTACCCTTGCTCGGATTTCATCAACCTTGTTGTCAAGAGACTGAACATTGGCAAGTAGTATGCTCAGGAGCGGTGCGCGATGTGCCCGTCTCCGGAGCCTGACCAGAAGACCGCTTCGTCTGCCCCTTTTACAGCGTTGTTGTTTTGGTTCGCCGGCTGGGATCCGATCCATTGTCCTGGGTGGTTGGCAAAACAGAGGATCCGCTTCGGGAAAGTCGTATTCCTGGTCGTAATGATGGTGAGTTGACTTTGCTCTCATATCCAGTAGTTCCTCCCGACTGTATGTAATAAAACCTAAGATTACCTGGGGTACCAATGTAAGAAATAGCACGTAAAAAAACAAAATACTGCATAGTTTCCTAGGAACGCGAAGCGAGGCGGCCATCTCTGTCGGCGCCGGAAGGAGTCATTTATGTAGGAAGGTCAGGGAAATAGGGGGACGGAAAGGTCTTAAAGGGGGTAGGTAGAGAATGAGGGTTAGATCTGGAAGAAGGGTTAACAATTAGAGGAAGGGGCAAAGGGGCAAAAGAAAGGAAGAAGAGAGGAAAAGGGGGAAAAGGAAGGGGAGTGTAACGGTCGTCGTAATGTAGAAGAGAGGAAAAGGGGGAAAGAAAGGGGAGTGTAACGGTCGTCGTAATGTAGAAGAGAGGAGGACCAAATGGCAGCGTGGTATGTATCCATATTTATTTGAATACTCTTCAATACGAACAAAACAATAAACAGAACGAAACCAACGACGCTACAGTCCTGAACATGTGAACATAGAAAAAACAATGAACGCACGAACAGGAACAATCACCCACAAACAAACCTTGAAAAACAGCCTACCTTAATATGGTTCCCAATCAGAGACAATGACAAACACCTGCCTCTGATTGAGAACCATATTAGGCCAAACAATAAACCCAACAAAGAAACACAAAACATAGAATGCCCACCCAGCTCACGTCCTGACCAACTAAACAAAGACTAAATAAAGGAAATAAGGTCAGGAACGTGACAGGGAGAGGAAGAGGGGGAAAGGAAGGGGAGAGGAAGAGGGGGAAAGGAAGGGGAGAGGAAGAGGGGGAAAGGAAGAGGAGAGGAGGTTGGATTCGAAAGAATGGTTAGCGGAAGATAATGGTTGAGGGGGGAGAGGATGAAGCGAGAGGAAATGGGATAGGGGGTAGGGACAGAGAGGCGATCCAAGGGGAGTAAAGGGTGGGAAGAGGGATTAGGGTGGATAAGGGGAAAGAGGGAAAATGGATGAAAAGAGGGAAGGGGAACGTCTAGAGGGCTTGGTTGGAGGGGGAGGGGATGGAAGGGGGTGTAAAGAAAATGGAGAAGAGAGTGGGGGGTGAAGGGACTATAAAGGTAGGAGGGGAGAGAAAGATTGTGAGGGGGTGGTTAAGGGGGATGGAAGAACAGGGGGGGTTGGGGAACGAAGAGCATGTAGGGGGCTGTTTGGAAACGGGGTCTCCTGCCAACTTGCCTGTTTAGCAAACATGATTTGCATAGAACTGATGCGGTGAAGTTCTGTGTCATAGTAATTAGCATACATTTGCATCAAATGTATCTGCGTCCCAATCTTTGCTGCAATTCTATCTGATGCACAAAATAAATCAACAAACACACTGATGCATCCAAACATACTGATACACACGGACAAAACACACACACACACACACACACACACACACACACACATATGGACAGACACACACACACACACACACACATATGGACAGACACACAAACACACACATATGGACAGACACACAAACACACACACAGCGCAAACAAACAAAAGATAACTAATGTAAGAAATACTGTGTTCGTAAAATGTATATAGTATGTATAAGCTGGAAGTAGAAGCCTAGGTGTTGTTGTTCATTAGTTTACTCCAGTTAGGGGAGGGGTGGTAGGGTTAGCGGAAAATAATAAAGAAGGGAAATATATTTAAAATATGATATATATTTACAAAAAAGGTATACACAAAGACAACTGAGCTGGGACTGGGTTTGGTTCGGGTGAGCGTGCGTGTGCATCTGCGTGTGCACCCTACTATGTGTGTGTACATAGTAGGGCAACAGTAATCTTTGGAGGTCATGTGTGTTTGCAAAGTAAGACTGGGCTTTTCTCATGACACACATTGATGCTTCACACTGATCGCACACACACACACAATATGTGTTAGCCCACTGAGCTATAGCCTGCCATTAGATTAGGGAGCTAACAAAGTTCTACAGGTCTTAGGTATGAGTGCTTCACCAATGCCCCTCCACTACACACACACACACACACACACACACACACACACACACACACACACACACACACACACACACACACACACACACACACACACACACACACACACACACTTCCAAGGGCAAACTGGTAACTTGGCTCATTAATTCAATGAAATATAAAGAAGAGAAAAAGAAGAAGAGAGGGAGATTCCTCCACTAATCACTTCATCTGATCAATCACAACTACAGAGCTTGAAATAACACACATCCTGCTCCGAGGCACCAACCATTGATCAAACCATTTTTTGTGTGTGTGTGTGTGTGTGTGTGTGTGTGTGTGTGTGTGTGTGTGTGTGTGTGTGTGTGTGTGTGTGTGTGTGTGTGTGTGTGTGTGTGTGTGTGTGTGTGTGTGTGTGTACATGGGAGCACAAGCATCAACCCTCTGGAGCTTTTATTCTGTCTTTATTATGTGACTGTGGGAGAGAGAGATGGTGCAGTGGGGAAGGAATTAAAATATATCTCTGGACTAAACATTCTTCCTCAAACTCATTCTTCCTCTCTGATCAGGAATTGATTAACACATAAGAGGTCAGTTGAGTGAATCCTTTGACCAGTCAGTCACAATAATCATTCAATGTCTATCTTGTGGTGCTGGGAATATGGACACTCATTGTCATTGGACAGCTCTCCCTGTTTTCGGATATCTGATTGGTTGATAAACCTGTGTGAGGGGGTCCCCTCCATTGCCGTTGCGTTACAATAATACAGTTGAAGTCGGAAGTTTACATACACTTAGGTTGGAGTCATTTAAACTCGATTTTCAACCACTCCACACATTTCTTGTTAACAAACTATCGTTTTGGCAAGTCAGGACATCTATTTTGTGCATGGCACAAGTCATTTTTCCAACAATTGTTTACAGACAGATTATTTAACTTATAATTCACTGTATCACAATTCCAGTGGGTTAGAAGTTTACATACACTAAATTGACTGTGCTTTTAAACAGCTTGGAAAATTCCAGAAAATGATGTCATGGCTTTAGAAGGTTCTAATAGGCTAATTGACATAATTTGAGTGAATTGGAGGTGTACCTGTGGATGTATTTCAAGGCCATCCTTCAAACTCAGTGCCTCTTTGCTTGACATCATGAGAAAATCAAAAGAAATCAGCCAAGACCTCAGAAAAAAAATTGTAGACCTCCACAAGTCTGGTTCATCGTTGGGAGCAATTTCCAAACGCCTGAAGGTACCATGTTCATCTGTACAAACAATAGTACGCAAGTATAAACACCATGGGACCACGCAGCCGTCGTCCCGCTCAGGAAGGAGACGCGTTCTGTCTCCTAGAGATGAAGGTACTTTGGTGCGAAAAGTGCAAATCAGTCCCAGAACAACAGCAAAGGACCTTGTGAAGATGCAGGAGGAAACAGGTACAAAAGTATCTATTTCCACAGTAAAACGAGTCCTATATCGACAAAACCTGATCAGCCGCTCAGCAAGGAAGGAGCCACTGCTCCAAAACCGCCATATTAAAGCCAGACTACGGTTTGAAACCGCACATGGGGACAAAGATCAAACTTTTTGGAGAAATGTCCTCTGGTCAGATGAAACAGAAATAGAACTGTTTGGCCATAATGACCATCATTATGTTTGGAGGAACAAGGGGGATGTCACGTTCCTGACCTATTTATGTTAGTTGTTATGTGTGTTAGTTGGTCAGGACGTGAGGTTGGGTGGGCATTCTATGTTTTCTGTTTCTGTGTTGGTTTTGGGTTACCTGGTATGGCTCTTAATTAGAGGCAGGTGTTTGGCGTTCCTCTAATTAAGAGTCATATTTAGGTAGGCGTTGTCACAGTGTTCGTTGTGGGTGATTGTCTCCTGTGTTTGTGTATGTCGTTGCGCCACACGGGACTGGTTTCGGTTTGTTTGTTAAGTGTCATTTATGTGTAGGCTTTTTCCCTGTTCGTGCGTTCTCGTGTGTTATGTGAGTCCGTCGTTCAGATCTGTTCTACACCGTTTATTTGTTTTGTTAGTGTAAAGTCAAGTTCGTGTTTTTTTCGTCTTGTCATTAAATTCATTATGTATTCAAACTCCACTGCGCCTTGGTTCAATCCCTGCTCCTCTTCGGATGAAGAAGAGGAGGACAGCCGTTACAGAATCACCCACCACTCCAGAGCCAAGCAGCGGAGGCAAGGGAAAGCTCGACAGGGCAACAAGGATTTCTGGACTTGGGAGGAAATATTGGACGGGAGAGGTCCATGGGCACAGCAGGGAGAATATCGCCGTCCCAAAGCTGAGCTGGAGGCACGGAGGAGAGTAGAGGCTACCGGAGAGAGGAACCGGAGCTATGAGGGAACGCGTCTGGCACGGAAGCCAAAAAAGCCCGTAAGTAACACCCAAAAATTTCTTGGGGGGGGCTAGGAGGTAGTGGGCCAAGGGCAGGTAGGAGACCTGCGCCCACTTCCCAGGCTTACCGTGGAGAGCGGGAGTACGGGCAGGCGCCGTGTTACGCAGTAGAGCGCACGGTGTCTCCTGTACGAGTGCATAGCCCAGTGCGGGTTATTCCACCTCCCCGCACTGGTAGGGCTAGATTGGGTATTGAGCCAGGTGTCATGAGGCCGGCTCAACGCGTCTGGTCTCCAGTGCGTCTCCTCGGGCCGGCATACATGGCACCTGCCTTACGCATGGTTTCTCCGGTTCGCCTACATAGCCCGGTGCGGGTTATTCCACCTCCCCGCACTGGTCGGGCAACCGGGAGTATTCAACCAGGTAAGGTTGGGCAGGCTCAATGCTCAAGAGTGCCAGTACGCCTCCACGGTCCGGTATTTCCGGCGCCACCTCCCCGCCCCAGCCTAGTACCTACAGTGCCTACACTACGCACTAGGCTACCAGTGCGTATCCTGAGCCCTGTTCCTCCTCCACGCACTCTCCCTGTAGTGCGTGTATCTAGCCCGGTGCCTCCAGTTCCGGCCCCACGCACTAAGCTACCAGTGCGTCTCCAGAGCCCTGTACAAACTGTATCTTCTCCCCCTACTAATCCTGATGTGCTTGTCCTCAGCCCGGCGTCACCAGTGCCGGTACCACGCATCAGTTATAGAGTGGGCTTTGAGAATACAGTGTGCCCTGTCCCTGCTCCCCGCACTAGTAGGAAGGTGCTTATCATTAGCACGGTGCCTCCAGTTCCGGCACCACGCACCAGGTCTACAGTGCACCGTATCCGGCCAGAGCCATCCGTCTCCCCAGCGCCATCTGAGCCATCCGTCTCCCCAGCGCCATCTGAGCCATCCGTCTCCCCAGCGCCATCTGAGCCATCCGTCTCCCCAGCGCCATCTGAGCCATCCGTCTCCCCAGCGCCGTCTGAGCCATCCGTCTGCCAGGAGCCTGCAAAGCCGCCCGTCTGCCATGAGCCTGCAAAGCCGCCCGTCTGCCATGAGCCTACAGAGCCATCCGCCAGACAGGAGCCGCTAGAGCCGTCAGCCAGACAGGAGCCGCTAGAGCCGTCAGCCAGACAGGATCTGCCAGAGCCGCCAACCAGACAGGATCTGCCAGAGCCGCCAACCAGACAGGATCTGCCAGAGCCGCCAACCAGACAGGATCTGCCAGAGCCGCCAACCAGACAGGATCTGCCAGAGCCGCCAACCAGACAGGATCTGCCAGAGCCGCCAACCAGACAGGATCTGCCAGAGCCGCCAGAGAGCCATGAGCAGCCAGAGCCGTCAGAGAGCCATGAGCAGCCAGAGCCGTCAGAGAGCCATGAGCAGCCAGAGCCGTCAGAGAGCCATGAGCAGCCAGAGCGGTCAGAGAGCCATGAGCAGCCAGAGCCGTCAGGGCGCCATGAGCGTCGAGAGCCGTCAGAGCGCCATGAGCGTCGAGAGCCGTCAGCCTGCCATGAGCGTCGAGAGCCGTCAGCCTGCCATGAGCGTCGACAGCCGTCAGCCTGCCATGAGCGTCGAGAGCCGTCAGTCAGCCATGAGCTGCCCTTCAGCCTGAAAAGGCTAGATACCCAGAACTGCCCATCAGTCCAGAGCTGTCTCTCTGTCCGGAGCTGCCTTTCAGTCCGGAGTTGCCCCTCTATCCTGATCTCCCTCTCTATCTTGATCTACCTCTATATTCTTATCTATCCCTCTGTCTTGATTTATCTCTCTGTCCCGGTGTTGTCCTTATTAGGTATGTTATTAAGAGGATTTTGTGGGGGAAAAAAGAGGGTGGACATTCTTGGAGGGAGGAAGCTAGGATGGATTATGGTGGGGTGGGAAACGCGCCCGGAGCCTGAGCCACCACCGTGGTTAGATGCCCACCCAGACCCTCCCCTAGACTTTGTGCTGGTGCGTCCGGAGTTCGCACCTTGTGGGGGGGGTAATGTCACGTTCCTGACCTATTTATGTTAGTTGTTATGTGTGTTAGTTGGTCAGGACGTGAGGTTGGGTGGGCATTCTATGTTTTCTGTTTCTGTGTTGGTTTTGGGTTACCTGGTATGGCTCTTAATTAGAGGCAGGTGTTTGGCGTTCCTCTAATTAAGAGTCATATTTAGGTAGGCGTTGTCACAGTGTTCGTTGTGGGTGATTGTCTCCTGTGTTTGTGTATGTCGTTGCGCCACACGGGACTGGTTTCGGTTTGTTTGTTAAGTGTCATTTATGTGTAGGCTTTTTCCCTGTTCGTGCGTTCTCGTGTGTTATGTGAGTCCGTCGTTCAGATCTGTTCTACACCGTTTATTTGTTTTGTTAGTGTATAGTCAAGTTCGTGTTTTTTTCGTCTTGTCATTAAATTCATTATGTATTCAAACTCCACTGCGCCTTGGTTCAATCCCTGCTCCTCTTCGGATGAAGAAGAGGAGGACAGCCGTTACAGGGGAGGCTTGCAAGCCGAAGAACACCATCCCAACCGTGAAGCACGGGGGTGGCAGCATCATGTTGTGGGGGTGCTTTGCTGCAGGAGGGACTGGTGCAATTTACAAAATAGATGGCATCATGAGAAAGGACAATTATGTAGATATTTTGAAGCAACATCTCAAGACATCAGTCAGGAAGTTACAGCTTGGTCGCAAATGGGTCTTCCAAATGGACAATGACCCCAAGCATACTTCCAAAGTTGTGGCAAAAGGGCTTAAGGACAACAAAGTCAATGTATTGGAGTGGCCATCACAAAGCCCTGACCTCAATCCCATAGAACATTTGTGGGCAGAACTGAAAACGCGTATGCGAGCAAGGACGCCTACAAACCCGACTCAGTTACACCAGCTCTGTCAGGAGGAATGGGCCAAAATTCACCCAACTTATTGTGGGAAGCTTGTGGAAGGCAACCCGAAATGTTTGACCCAAGTTAAACAATTTAAAGGCAATGCTACCAAATACTAATTGAGTGTATGTAAACTTCTGACCCACTGGGAATGTGATGAAAGAAATAAAAGCTGAAATAAATCACTCAACTATTATTCTGACATTTCACATTCTTAAAATAAAGTGGTGATCCTAACTGACCTAAGACAGGGCATTCTTACTAGATTTAAATGTCAGGAATTGTGAAGAACTGAGTTTAAATGTATTTGGCTAAGGTGTATGTAAACTTCCGACTTCAACTGTACATCTGCATTAGCCTAATTAGTCATTCATACAGCTCAACTGCATATTCAAATCACTATGGCAGAGATCCCAGAGAGAGAAGATGGAGGTGGAGAGAAAGAGGGAGGAGGAGGAAAACGGGATGAAGGGGGGAGAACTCACTTGGTTCCCATGAGAACAGTCCCACATGGAGAAAGCTAGATAGAAAGCTTTGGGGAGGGTTAGTTAGGGTGGTTAAATTAACCACATTCACATGATGAGTAATCTTTATTGAGACATTAGAAGACTTGCTTTTTCCACATTGGGCTAAAATAGTTTTGAGGTAGGCAGATGACCCATGTTTGAATCCCACCCATCGCACATTATAATGTCATAAAGGCAACATTTCTCCTTCAAATGTCCAGATAAAATCAGTCACATCACAAACCCATTAAGGGCTTGTGTGTGTGTGTGTGTGTGTGTTCCTCTGTTTCAGCAAGAGAGCAGCTCCAGACTTAATCAGGCTGTTAATTAGTGTGTTTTACAATCTACATCTAATGAGGCTGGTCTGTCTGTTACAGTGAAGCAGTAGGCACACACACACATTCAATACTTTCTATGTTCTGCTTTAGAAGGCTTGGAGTTCAGTTTCTAAACCTTTATTCAACAATACTCAACCCAGCGCCGATCAGATCAGACAGGAGTCAGGACACTTTACTGCTCCCCAGTAACTCACAACCTAAGCTGCACACAGCGCAAACTACAGCAATATTAAAGTTTTAGGGTAGTGGAGTGGGTAGTGGCCTAGTGGGAGCTGTGTCAGGTATGATCTAGCATACGTTACACATACAGAAGTATGTACTGTATGTTAAAGCACTCACCTGGTCCTCCCTTCTCCTGGATCCACGGCACAGCAGAGTGAGAGAGGGAGAGGGAGAGAGAGAGGAAGGTGGAAAGGGAGAGAGAGGGGGGGGTTAAAAGGGAGAGAGAGCAGGGGGGTGAAAAGGGAGAGAGAGGGGGGGTGAAAAGGGAGGGAGAGGGGGGGTGAAAAGGGAGAGAGAGGGGTGTGAAAAGGGAGAAAGAGAGAGGGGGGGGTAAAAGGGAGAGAGAGGGGGGGCGAAAAGGGAGAGAGAGGGGTGTGAAAAGGGAGAAAGAGAGAGGGGGGGGTAAAAGGGAGAGAGAGGGGGGGTGAAAAGGGAGAGAGAGAGGGGGGTGAAAAGCGAGAGAGAAGGGGGGTGAAAGAGAGAAAGAGAAAAACTACCATTAAACACAGAACGGATGCATAGATTACAGGACACATACACAAAGACAGAGAGACAAATGTCCAGGGTGAGGTCGTGGTTACTGTAGAGAATCCCAATGTTCAGAAAGAAAATGGCTGAACGCCATACTTTAACTGAGCGTGTGCCAAGTCATGCCCCTGAGCCATTAAACATACAACAAGGAAGTTTGCCCTTTCACCATGGTGCAGCACAGCCTCCTATCACTTCACCACCAGTCACCCCTGATACTGCTGCTGGCACACACACACACACACACTATTAAATATCCGTTTAACCTACAATCCATTGTTATTCGTGCTCAAAAGCAGTTGAAAATTCATCATACTGTTCCTGTCCTTTAGCTCCTCCTAAATGACTGAGGCTTGGTGAATTCATACATGATCTCATTTCTCCCTCTCTCCTTACGTCTCTCCCCCTTCCCTTCCTCCACCCCTCTCTCTCTCTCTTCCTCCCTCACTCCTTCCCCTCCCCTGTCTCCAGTAGAAGTCATGGTAGTGTCCTCATTAGTAGTGATGTCATTTCCTCTAGAAGTACTTCACTTTGCTTTGGACGGTGATGACTTTTATAATAAGGTCACAACAAGACATTCTTGGGCATCAGTGTGTGTGTGTGTTTGGGTGGGGGGGGTTATCGGTTATAAATGACTGAATATTCCCGTTGTCATGATCTGAGCGATGGATCGACACCTGGTTTACGGAGAGCTGGGTGTATCGTGCGTCTATACACCGCATACAAAACAGAGAGAGAGAGAGAGCACAGATTCTGCACAGATTCTGTCAGACCTGGGCCCTGACAATAAATCTCAGTAAGACAAAAACAATGGTGTTCCAAAAAAGGTCCAGTTGCCAGGACCACAAATACAAATTCCATCTAGACACCGTTGCCCTAGAGCACACAAAAAACTGTACATACCTCAGCCTAAACATCAGCACCACAGGTAACTTCCACAAAGCTGTGAACGATCTGAGAGACAAGACGGGCCTTCTATGTCATCAAAAGGAACATAAAGTTCAACATACCAATTAGGACCTGGCTAAAAATACTTGAAACAGTTATATAATCCATTGCCCTTTATGGTTGTGAGGTCTGGGGTCCGCTCACCAACCAATAATTCATAATTCTGAAAAAATATCCTCTGTGTGCAACGTAAAACACCAAATAATGCATGCAGAGCAAAATTAGGCCGATACCCGCTAATTATCAAAATTCAGAAAAGGGCCGTTAAATTCTGCAAGCATCTAAAACCTTCCATAACAAAGCCATCACCTACAGAGAGATGAACCTGGAGAAGAGTCCCCTAAGCAAGCTGGTCCTGGGGCTCTGTTCACAAACACAAACAGACCCCACAGTGCCCCAGGACAGCAACACAATGAGACCCAACCAAATCATGAGAAAACAAAAAGATAATTACTTGACACATTGGAAAGAATTAACAAAAAAACTGAGCAAACTAGAACGCTATTTGGCCCAAAACAGAGAGAACACAGTGACAGAATACCTGACCACTGTGACTGACCAAATTTAAGGAAAGCCTTGACTATGTACAGACTCAGTGAGCATAGCCTTGCTATTGAGAAAGGTCGCCGTAGGCAGACCTGGCTCTCAAGAGAAGACAAGCTATGTGCACACTGCCCACGAAACTAGGTGGAAACTGAGATGTACTTCCTAACCTCCTGCCCAATGTATGACCATATTAGACACATATTTCCCTCAAATTACAAAGATCCACGAAGAATTTGAAAACAAACCCAAATTTGATCATCTCCAATATCTACTGGGTGAAAAACCACAGTGTGCCTTCACAGCATCAAGATTTGTGATCTGTTGCCACAAGAAAAGGGCATCCAGTGAAGAACAAACATTGGAAATACAACCCATATTTATGTTTATTTATTTTCCATTTTGTACTTTAACTATTTGCACATAATATGACATTTGAAATTACTTTATTCTTTTGGAACTTTTGTGAGTGTAATGTTTACTGTTAATTGCTATTGTTTATTTCACTTTTGTTTATTATCTACTTCACTTGCTTTGGCAATGTTAACATGTGTTTCCCATGTCAATAAAGCCCTTAAATTGAATTGAAATTGAATTGAGAGAGAGAGAGAGACTAGACAGTGTATAACTTATTGCAGGCCACAAAACCATCTTGGCTCCATAATCAATTGTAATTATCTGTGAGTGTCAGTGGGAGTGGATTCATGGGAAGAGCAGGGGTGTAGACCTATACAGCACAGCCTGGTAGCATCAGGCAACGAACTCAGGCTCTCTGCATAACTCCACACAGCGCTAACCCACTATGCTAGGGCACACACGCACACACTTAAAGAAAAACTGATAATTAATCTCACACATTTTTTCTACTTCAAATACGTTCAAAACACCAGTAGATGAACCCGTGAGGTTCACATGTTTAATAAAAGACTACACACACTTTTGCACCTCTGCAGAAGACAAGGTGTAAATTGAAGTAGCTGTTAGTTTCTCCGCTAAGTCTGTCATATTCTCTGTAAAACAGTCAACACATTAAACATCATTAGACTGCTTAAACCTGCGTCGGATACAAACCCACAAAAAATGACTTCACGCTGCTTGCTTAGCAAGTTCCACTTCCTGTTTATTTAGTGGATAGACTAGTAATAACAATGTAGTTACCCTGCGGCAGAGGAGGACGAAAGACCATATAGCATGTTTAGCAGGGTCAAGTTCATTTCAACTTCATAAATTATGAAAATCTATTGAAATTCAATTCAGGAATTGAGAGATGGTCTTGAAATTTAAAACAAAATATATATATGGACTTTTAACAGAATGTACCCCAACCTTAATATGAACCTAAGCCACCAAATGAAATGATTCTTATCTCTCTAACATGACGTCTTGTTTTGCCATCAGGTTGGCTATAAACCCCTAACTACCCTCAGATCTGCTAGTCCAGACAGATCATTATTTCACCTTTAACCCCCTTCCTCTTCATGGTACTGTAGTTGCCCTGAGCCTGATTTAGTACCCACCATGGCCCTGACCTTTAACCTCAGCTGGGATTGGCTTTGACCCAGTCAGACAGATGGGTTGGCCTGGGGGAGGAGAGAAGTCTGGCCCCTACACACATACACTACCGTTCAAAAGTTTGGGGTCACTTAGAAATGTCCTTGTTTTTGAAAGAAAAGCTCCTTTTTTTGTCCATGAAAATAACATCAAATTGATCAGAAATACAGTGTAGACATTGTTAATGTTGGATGTGTGTGTGTGGGGGGGGGGGGGGGGGGGGGG